>NW_023246233.1:0-2114 GCF_002007445.2 Ailuropoda melanoleuca | reverse complement strand
CAGCGAAACAAATGTGAGGTGAGAGCTTGGCCTTCCTGGCTTCAACTTTATGACTTCACCTTGCTGCTTCCTTCTTCAGCCCCAACGATCCTCACTGATGTCGATCCTGGAGCCAAGGTGATGCAAGAAGAAATTTTCGGGCCAATTCTTCCGATCGTGCCCGTGAAGAATGCGGACGAAGCCATGAAATTCATAAACGGCCGTGAAAAGCCCCTGGCTTTCTACATCTTTTCTCACAACGATAAGGTAAACATTCCGGAGAACGGCTCCCTGGCACGAGCCACTGTCACAAACCACGCCCCGTCTTGGCCACCAAGCAGACGATGGTCTGCTCTGTCGATTAACAGAGTCCACCCCTTGAGGCGCTGCTCGCAGGCGGCTATCTGGGGTAATGAGGCCCTGGGGTTACAGCTGTCACCTTTCCCATACTCCCTGGGGTCAGACCCGAGTCTTCAGGGCTGTGTCACAAGCTTTTGCACTGACAAACATGTCCCCTATAATTGGAAGGCTTTCCCGTAGCAGCATTAGAAGCTGGTGTGGCGTTAACCCCCAGGGCGTTCGTGTGTCAGAACCTTCCCTCTTACCCCAGCGGTGTTGGCAGCATTCGGGTGGCTGGGTGGGAATGAGGTCTCTGGCACGGTCACGGACATGTTTGTGAATTCGTGGACTTGCCTTTCTTCAGTTCCTTTGTTGTTCTAGCAGTGGGGCCGTACCAGCCACGTGAGCGTGTGATGCCTTTACACCAGCGTGAGCGGCCCCTCCCCCAGCCCTGCTGCATGGCTCCTTCCTTTGCCTCATGAGGACAGCGGCCGTGGCTGAGGGACAGTGGCCTTGAGCTGGGCAAGTGGGTTCAGGAGCCCTCTGGAGAAATGGGAGAAATAGCGGGAGGTGGGACCGGGGAAGGTCGGGGGAGTTCACACACCAGAGGTTTTGTGGAGAGCCTCCCGTGGTGACACACAGCTTCCTTCTAGAGCCCGCCGTGCTGTGGGGACAGGGCTTTGTGAAGCGACACCGAACGCATGGGCCTCCATAAATAATCGGGGATGAACCATGGCCTGACATGTTAAACGACCGCAGGTGATGCAGGAGAGAGCCTTGAAGCCCGAAGCCTACTGGGCTGTGTGCAGGTCTGTGGGACACGCTGCCAGCAATGGGGTCACCTTCAGCGACCACAGCCCACTGTGACACTCATTACTGGAACTCCCAAAGGCTTACAGGCAGCAAGGTGAAATGACATTTACCAGTCAAGTGTCTTCATGCCTGTTCTGGTCTTAGGCCAACCATTTCTGCAAAACAAATAGAATACCAGGTCTGAAAACGTAAATGTCCCGGGCAGTTCCTCCACACTAGCGGGTACCTGTCAGTCCTACGCCGGCATTGAGAGCAGAGGGAGAGAAATAGGGGCGATGGTTGAAAACCATGTAGTCTGAACTGTCCCTCGTGGACGGCGGCTCCTGCGACCGTCTCGGGTTCTCTGGCTGCAGGCACCTCCGAGGACTAGATACAGATCTGAGCACCCAGATACGATCACGTTTCCCAAATTGAACAGTGCTTCAAAGTGTTGACACATGTGGCGCCGCGTGCCAGATGCGAGCCGTCGTGCCAGCGCGTGCAGTCTGCGTGCGTCCCCTCCCGCGTGCGTCCCAGGCCCTGGGCGCTGCTGACCCGGGGCCTGTGTTCCCTTCCTCAGCTTGTCAGACGGATGATCGACGGCACGTCCAGCGGCGGCGTCACAGCCAACGACGTGATCATGCACTTCACCCTCAGCTCGCTGCCCTTCGGAGGAGTGGGTGAGTGTCCCTGCCGTTCGCGGCGCCGGTTGCCGAAGCCCCACGGCGGCTCGGATCGTCTGTGTGGGCGGGCAGTCTGCAGGCCCGTGCTTGCCTCCTCGCCCGAAAGAGGCCTCCCCTGGCCGCCCCGTTGGGAGGTGCCTTCCCGCCACCCTGCCAGGCCCTGCGGCCAAGGGGCGACTCTGTCCTGTTCCCCCCTCGCATGCTCCGTAGCCCCCAGCACAGTCTGTAACTGGTTTTGTTCTTTCATTGGTTTACTTATTAACTGGTTACCACTTGGTTATTGTTCTTTTCTTAGAATGAGAGGTTTTTGGTTTTTTTTTT
>NW_023246232.1:0-2114 GCF_002007445.2 Ailuropoda melanoleuca | reverse complement strand
GGGGACGAGGAGGAAGAGAAGAGGGAGGGGAGAGGGAGGGGGAGGAGAGAGGGAAGGGAAGAAGGGAGGAGGGCGGTGTGCAGCAGGTGTGCAGCTGGGCTTATCTTACAAACACGGGCCTCCAGAGAAAACTCCCCACTGGGTGCAGAGGGCAGGTACGCGGTGTTGTTTTCGGATGAGCTTGATGTGACACTTGGGGATTATTTGGCACCTTACTGGCACTTTTGGCATCATTTGAATAATCAGAAGGATTTTTTTCTTCATTGCTCTAGCCAGGTTTAGAAGTGTGTGAAAAGGACCAGTTCGCTTTTAGAAGTATAAAAATAACAGTGATAACAACTGCTTCAAGCCTGACAGACAGATGTAAATGACTTCATCTGTCCCTCAGGGCCTGCGCCGGGGCTGGGGCTCGAGCAAGCCTGTGGGTGTGGGCGTGGTGTGTGTGTGTGTGTGTGCGCGCGCGTGTACCTGGTGGGGGGTGTGTGTGCACATGTGTGTGTACCTGGTGGGGTGTGCGTGTGTGCGTGTGTGTGTGTACCTGGTGGGGTGTGTGTGTGTGTGCACGCGCCCGTGTGTGTACCTGGTGGGGGTGTGTGTGTGCGTGTGTGTGTACCTGGTGGGGTGTGTGTGTTCTTGTGTGTGTGCGTGTGTACCTGGTGGGGTGTGCGTGTGTGTGCGCGTGTGTGTACCTGGTGGGTGTGCGCAAGCGCGTGTGTGTGTACTTGGTGGGGTGTGTGTGTGCTTGTGTGTGTGCGTGTGTACCTGGTGGGGTGTGTGTGCGTGTGTACCTGGTGGGGTGTGCATGTGTGTGTGCGTGTGTGTGTGTGTACCTGGTGGGGTGTGTGTGCGTGTGTACCTGGTGGGGCTTGGGGCATGTGTGCGCGTGTACGTGGGGTGTGCACACACGCGTGGTGCACGGCGGGTTCTTGCTGTGACGGCTCTTGCACATACGAATTACAGAGAGCACACAGGAAGTCGAAATGGAGACAGGATTTAATGTGCGGGCCTATCCATTCACCGCTCGGGGCTGGGGCTTATAGAAATCACTGAGTGACCCTCAGAGACTCTGATCGCTGTTCTGTGTGTCTCTACTGTTCTTTCCCTTCGATCCCAGCAAGCTTCTCACTGGTTCCAGGAGGGCGTGGCCCTGCTTTCACCTAAAATTCTTCCTGTTCCCCTGATCTCTTCAGTGTCACAGAAACGCTTCCTGGGGGTTTCCTTCATGTGTGATGAATTTACAGCCTGATTGATTCTACAAAGGATTCGAGAGAAGGAATCATAGTTGAGTCTTTGAGAACTTTCGTTATTCGTCAAGCATCCCGCCTTGTCGCCTTGTCGTCTGGCCCGTGCGCTGTCACCCCCATGGTGGGCTGCCTGGGACCTGGACGCCCCCTCCCGCCTCCAGAGAGGCAGTCCCAGAGAGGTGGCCCTGACATGGATCCAGGTGTGGACACCTCCTCCCTGTGTGTCCTTGGCCCCCAACTCTGACATTAATTCCCTCCCAGGGCTGCTGTGGCCACTGAGGCAACTTCAGTGACATACGCAGAAGGCTGAGCCTCAAACAGACCATGACAGCGACGTGGAGAGATGCTGACGGTGTCGTTGGCGGGACAGCCTGTCTCACCCCCCAGGGAGGGGCCGGGGGCTTTCAGCACAAGTCCGCGAAGGACCGCGGGCACTGGGCTGCAGGAGCCGTGGCTGGGACGGAGCGGCACATCCGCGGGTGCTGCCGTCCTCCTGGCGAGGCTGCAGTGGCTGCCCGTCCCACTCACGCCGTCTAACCCCATGGCCGTCTCAGCGGGTCAGTGTCCCAGAGAACCCCACGGGATGTGAACTGTGACAGCGTTTCCCGTCACCCAGGCCATGCGGGTCACCCGAGGCCACCGGCACCTGCAGCCAGCACTACCGGATTGGGCGCTCAGGCACTCTGATGCTGATGCTCAGAATGGAGACTTCGTGGGAATGTGTCTAAATTAGGGGCCAGGGAGAATTTCACATACTCTGGGATGCGAGTAACCTGGCCACGAAATGTGCCCAGTCCAGAGCTGCCTCCCTGTGCAGTGGGGGCGAGGACCCAGCCACTGTGCTAGCAAAGACGTTCTTTTTTTTTTTTT
>NW_023246231.1:0-2113 GCF_002007445.2 Ailuropoda melanoleuca | reverse complement strand
CTGGATTGCGTTTTTGTCCCTGACAAGGAATTCTTTTCCCATTGGTCCTCATACTCTCTGAATTATTAGACTTAGTGCTCAGGATTCCTTGCTTTTGCTTTAAAAATATGTACTTATTTATTTTATGAAGATGAAATTTTAAATATTTATTTTCTAATAAAAAAAGTGTTAACCAAATGCCATAAAAATACTACAGAAAGTATGGTTTTCCTGGTGCATAAGCTCATGGGAGAACATCAGCGAAAACTCAACTCTCTTTCCTCATATAGTCTTTTCCATTTGTCCCATGGGTGCTTGAGCTATATGGTTTTAGAAACTACTATGCTTAGTATCATCTGTAGAAATTTCATAGCAAAAAACATACTATGCTCTTTACTGATGATGCTTCAGGTCAGTTTAAGAGAGGTTTGTACAAGGTATGAATGTGCACATGTAAAGCTAAGAAACTTATTTAACACAATGACCTATATTTCTTTACCCCATTAGTCTTTTACATAAATTATTATTTCTCTGCTGATTAAATGAGGCATTTGGTTTATACTGTATTCTTAATTTTCACCGTAGAATTTGTGTGTGAAAAGGAAGAGGCAAGTTTTAGTCTCTTGAGTGTGACTGATTTATAACATTTGCTTAACAATCTTCTGAAAGATCCACAGCCACCCATTTCTTACAGTTTTAGAGATAACATGAATAGATTCAGAAAACCTGAATCCCTGCTCTGTTTTCAATATCTGCACTCATAGGCTTATGATAAGAATCAAAGAAATATGAAAATCAAGAGAGAAAAATCATAACATTTGAGTATCTTGAAATTTCTAGGAATTGGGAGGCAGCTCAGTGATGCCTAGTAGTCTGAGTACCTGGGTGATAGCTTTTGCTCTGTCACTTTTTGTGATCTTATCCAAATAAGTTGATCTGGAGCTCAGTTTCTTCATCTATAACAAGAAGGGCTTGGATGAAATCTACGAAGTTACTTTTGGCTATTAACATTTGTGATATATAAGTGATTTAATATTTGTGAAAATGTTTATTTGCTCATTGGTAAAATGTGTTATATATTTATAGGTGTATATGTATGCTTATACATATGCAATTGATTCTCATTATTCTGGTAGTTTTGTTATATAAAGCTGTCACAAACACAGCATTAGCAAATACTGAACCATTGCTCCTAGGGATGATGCAGGATTTGGTTCCTATGAGCCTCTGGCCAAATTTTTGTCAACAAATCAATACATAACCTTGTTTTATGTGTATTTCTGTTTAAAGACATTTATTTAATATATATTGTTGATTCATTATATTGAACTCATGGCCAACAACACTAACTCATGCTTGAATGAAGCTTATCTAACACATGTCTTTTCTCTGTAAGGCACATCAGAGCATTTTTGTGCTTAAGAACACTAGACAGCACTTCAGCTCTATGCAGTACAAAAATGAGAAAAACATAGCACTTAAATAGACCATGAAAAGTCACTTGTTTACAGTGTGAGAACTGAAATAAGATAGAGTGTCTTCTTGTTCAACTTCAGTTGGGAACATGTGCATTGGGCAACTTAAATTTTTCACTGTTCTGCACATATGTATGTTTGCGAATGACCACGTTGAGCACTGATTTTGGGTTCATAAAGAAATTTCTGTGAGTAGGTAGATATGCAAATATACAGAATATACAAATAATGAGAGTTGAACGTATTTGTATATACACATGTATTAAAAGCATCTATAATAAACCATGAGGATTAAATGTAATGCTATATGAGGATACAGTTTAGATAACAATAAATGCTATACATAAAGTAGTAATTATTCACATTAGATGCATTCAATCTATCCCAGTGTCTGAAATGGAATTAAAGTAGGAGCTTGTCTGGGTATACTTAGGCCAGTGGTCTGTTACAGCCCTCCATCCACTCTGTCTTATTACCTGAATGGTTTGTTCTCTCTTCAATTTGAGTAGTCTTGTAAGTCCGGCTTTTCCTGTGCCTCCCAGGAGAGCTTTAAGCATTTTAGGTGTCTCTTGTTTTGGTGGGAAGAGAAAGGCAAGTCCTTTTCTTGGAGGAGTTGCCTCTGTGGCTGGAGCCTTCTTCTTCAGAAGCACACTGTGGAT
>NW_023246230.1:0-2113 GCF_002007445.2 Ailuropoda melanoleuca | reverse complement strand
AAAAAAAAAAAAGATAAATAACTAATCTAGACCTACACTTGAATTATTTTGGAACAAAAACTGTAGAATATGGATTGAGCAAGAAGTATCTCAAAATTTTTATATTTCTTTTGAAATTGTATTATTTTAAAAATCCCATACATTTCCAATTAAAATTATTTATGTGACAAATTCTTATTTTTCTTAATTAAATATTATGTGATCTTATAAGAATGGTTTTATTTTTGTTTATTGCAATACTTTTGCATCAGTTTTTTTTTGTTTGTTTGTTTTGGGTTTTTTTGGTTTTTTTAATATTTTATTTATTTGAGAGAGAGAGAGGGAAGAAGCACAAGCTGGGGGGAGGGGTATACAGAGAGGGAGAAGCAGACTCCCCACTGAGTAGGGAGCCCGATGCGGGGCTCAATCCCAGGATGCTGGGATCATAACTTGAGCTGAAGGCAGATGCTTAATGGAATGAGCCACCCAGGAGCCCCCCCTTTTTAAAGATTTATTTATTTATTTGAGAGAGAGAGAGAGTGAGGGGCAGGGCAGAAGGAGAGGGAGAGAAAATCCTCAAGCAGACTGCCCGCTGAGCGTGGAGCCCAATGCAGGGCTCTATCTCAGGATCCTAAGATCATGACCTGAGCTGAAATCCAGAGTTGGACACTTAACTGACTGAGCCACCCAGGTGCCCTTTGCATCAGTGTTTTTATATTTGCATTTTCATGACCAATAATACTATTGGTGCTTCCAAGTCAGTTTAGCTTAATTATACAAGTTTTTATAGAATGGTTGCTTGCTACGTACAATTTATCATCCAGACCCCATAGATACAGAGATGTACAAGATGGATA
Source organism: Ailuropoda melanoleuca (assembly GCF_002007445.2). Taxonomy (NCBI): domain Eukaryota; kingdom Metazoa; phylum Chordata; class Mammalia; order Carnivora; family Ursidae; genus Ailuropoda; species Ailuropoda melanoleuca. The sequence goes on along the minus strand of NW_023246230.1, from coordinate 1,277 downwards.
CGGTCTCTCTTCTCTTGGATGTACCTTCTACTTGGGAAGGTACTGTTTATCTATTAGGCAATGGTATTACAATTCGATACTTGTAATTCTTAGAATAGCATAAGATATGCTGGGATCATAGATTGTGAGGAGGTTGAAGCCTTCCCGGAAGAAAGTTGGGAAGAGTGCTGGATAAAGAAAGGGGGTCTTCTGCGTGTGTATGAGTGCATTTGCATGCAAAAGAAATGCTGGCAAGAGGGCTGTGGGTTCTGGAAGGAGGTAACAGGAGAGAAATAGAAAACATCACGAGTTAAAATAACTGGAAGACATTCAATGTGAATGGACTCTAAAAGACTCAGAGAGAAGGAAAGAAAGAGAAAGATTTAATATTGACATGACCATATTTTAAGTCTTTGAATCACTGTGGAGCTGAACTGTGATGTGTTTTCAGCCATTTTTTTCCCAGAGTGTGAATACAAACATCACTCCTGTTGCAAACAGGGCTGTGGCTGTTAATCACAGGTGAATAGATTAAATCATCAACTTCCCAGACTCACCTTGAAGTGAATGCTACTGCCACAGAATAGGACATCTTTTCTTATTGTCATGTTTAATTAATTCTGCTATTAACTTGCCAAACTTCTATTGAATGTGAGCTCTCTGTCAGGAACTCCCCCGAACCTATGGAAAACTGAATAATGGACTGTCTCATCTAACAGGATTCTCATATTCTTGTAGGTCTTTTACACTTGCCTCTTTTCCAAAGAGGATACCTTCTTAAACTTACTAGAACCTAATCTTTCCACTTTTCTGTATGCTCTCACTTCCTACCTCATTATGAACTTTACTTCTCTTACTCCTTTAATATTGAATTTCCAGTGTCTTTACATTCTCTATCATCTGTATTCTTCTGAAATTCAAATATTATCTGGATAATGTAACATGTGGAGTATGTAACATACAAATACACCAATACTCAATAAACATAAAATTATAACCAAACAAAACCCAAAAAGAAAAGAATAAATAATACCTATTATAGATAGCACATTTCCTAGAGTCTCATTTCTTTACTTTCTATCAGAGGCAGGTTTCTCAAAATAATCATGTGCACATATTGTTGCCAATTCCATCTACCCAGATCAATTCATTCTAATCTTTTCTTTTCTTTGTCCCCACCACCACAGAAACATCCCTTAATGATGTGAAATTTGATCTGCTATAGCCTACAGTTCCTTCACTCATCTATATTATTTAGTGGGTCCCTGTGGACATTTTTATGGGCAGTCTCCCCTTTG
>NW_023246229.1:0-2113 GCF_002007445.2 Ailuropoda melanoleuca | reverse complement strand
GAGGGAACACAAGCAGGGGGAGTGGGAGAGAAAGAAGCAGGCTCCCAGCAGAGGAGCCTGATGCAGGGCTCAATCCCAGGGATCCAGGATCACGCCCTGAGCAGAAGGCAGACGCTTAACGACTGAGCCACCCAGGCGCCCCCTATTTACTTATTTATTTTAAGTAAACTCTACACCCAAGGTGGAGCCCGAAATCATGACCCTGAGATCAAAAGTCGCATGCTCCGCAGACTAAGCCAGCCAGGCGCCCCTCTGAGTTTTAATAATTCCAACTTCTTCCTTTTGTTCACTCATCCATGATGCCTTAGAGTTCTCTTTATCCTTTCATAGTTAATATTTGTTTATGTTAAATTCTCTTTTCAAATTATAACCTATTATTTATTTTAGAATGGAATACACAATTAGAGGATGTCCCTTTAACAGTGATTTTCCTGGATTCTCTGTCTTTTTAATTTAAATTCAATTAGCCAACATGTAGTCCATCTCCAGTTCTTGATGTAGTCTTCAATGATTCATCAGCTGCGTACAACACCCACTGCTCATCACATCCCGTACCCTCCTTAAAGCTAAAGAGATAGTTACAAGTTTTCAAGAAAATGTATTGGATAAAAGCTTTTTTTTTTTTGCCCAACTGATAGAATACAACTCAATTTGGATTCCATACATAAGGAGAGCCCTCTTCCGGGAGACTGGTTATTTTCCTCCAGACTTATTTATTTGGCATCACGGCTCTGTATCCTTTGACCAACACCTCCCCATTTCCCCCACCTCCTAGCCCCTGGCAACCACCCTTTTGCTCTCTACTTCTACGTGTTTGACTATTTTAGATTGCATATATACGTGAGATCATGCCATCTTTTGTTTAAACAACTGGTATGGTTTCTGTCTTCTAACTGACCCTGGTTGATACAGACCTGGAAAATGAAAATTACCAGCCAATGTCCCTTATGAATACAGATGCTAAATCCTAAATAAAATTTTAGTAAACTCAGAAGCAAAACGGTTAGAAGGACAACCTGTGGGCATGAAATGGATCATCCTGGTGGAGCAGACCTACTTAGCTAAACCATTCATTTCATATACTCTTATGGAGTACTACCCATAGGCAAGATGCAGTCAGGAACAGGCCACGAGTCTGCGAGAAAATGCTTGCAAAACATATATCAGATGAAGAATGTGTATATAGAATATATAAGTAACTCTTGTAACTCAGTAATAACCCTAATAATCTAATTTTTAAAATGAGTGGGGCACCTGGGTAGCACAGTGGGTTAAGTGTCCGACTTAGTGTCTTTTCGGGTCATGATCTCAGGCGGTTGAGCCCCACGATGGGCTCCGCACTCAGGGTGGAATCTGCTTGAGATTCTCCCTCTGCCCCTCCCACTCGTGCTCTCTGTCTGTCTCTCTCAAATAAATAAATCTTTAAAAAAATAATAATAAATGGGCAGAGGGTCTGAATAGACATTTCACCAAAGAAGATAAATGAATGACCAATAAGCAAAAGGAAAAGATGCTTAACAGCATTAGGAAAACAGAAATTAAAACAACAGGGATATACCACTTCACACCCATAAGAATGGCTGTAATCAAAAAGACAGACAATAACAAGTGTTGGCAAGATTGCGGAGAAATTGGAACTCTCGTAGAATTCTGGTGGGAATGTAAAATGGTGCAGCTGCTTTGGAAAAGAATTTGGCAGTTTATTAAAAAGTTAAACATAAATTTACCATATGATCCAGCAGAAATTCCATTCCTAGGTGTGTATCCAAGAGAAACTAAAATATATCTATACTAAGACTTGTATTCAACTGCTCATAGGAGCATTTTTTAAAGATTTTATTTGTAAGTAATCTCTACACCCCACATGGGGCTTGAGCTCACAACCCCAAGATCACGAGTTGCATGCTCCACTGACTGAGTCAGCCAGGCACCCACACAGCAGCATTATAATAATAGCCGCAAACTGGAAACAACCCAAATGTCCACCAACCAGTGAATAAATAGACAAAATGCAGTACAGTTCATGCTGAGGTACAGTTCACTGAGGAAACCTGAATAAATGGCTCTTTCCCTTTATTTACCAGCTTTATTTATTTATTTATTTATTTATTTA
>NW_023246228.1:0-2113 GCF_002007445.2 Ailuropoda melanoleuca | reverse complement strand
TACACCTAAAAATGGTCACAATGGTAAATTTTATGTTCCGTGTGTTTTACCCCAGTAAATTAAATCATGTCTAAGAGGGAGGATTGGGTTTGTCATTTGAACTTGGCTCATCTGCTGGAGAAGACTCTTCCAGAATCTTGAGATTAAATGGCAGTGCCATGTGGTACAAAGGGGTCTCCTTGTTCTACCACTTTCTAACCTGTAGTCTTGGTGTGTCAAGGTCTGTCAACCTGGTGCTTTCATCCATTGGGTCAGACTTTTCTTTCATTTTCTTCATTTCACAAAGATGGCCCCAGGAGATAGAGAGGGACTTCCTTTGCCCTTATTCCTTCTTGCACCCAAATAGCTGCTGCTTCGAACTTCCACCCGCAGCACCTCCCATCTGGTGTCGCTCCTTACCCTCCGGGGTGATGACAGAGGGGAACTTGCCTTCCTTTTAAGACTCAGTGGGTTACTGCCGCCACGGAGACAGGGGCTCTGACCCCCTCACTGTTGATTGTGGGGCAGAAGTTATGGTGCGGTGGGGCCCACCCAGTACAACTTTCTCTTATCTCCTTCAGACATCAAGGAGAAGGTTCTCCCTATTCTTTCAAAGAAACAAATAAATCAAGGCAGAATGATTTCTAAACAAAGAGGAACTCTTAACATGGAATGTGCTGGCAGCTCATGTTCTTTCCCTTTGCTACAGAATGTGGCCTCTCCCTTCTAGAGGCACATGGAGACCTCAACACACCTTGCCCGAGAACAAAAGACAGTAGTAGTCTTGGGCCGTTCCCCACATGTGCTCCCCTGGAAGAGGTAACGTCACTGTGGGTGCGGTTATGGGAACCCACAGCAGTGGGTTTTTTCTGAGAGCTGCCCACACACCCCAGGGCAAGATCCTCAACCTCTACAGTTGAGAGAACTATTTCTGTCAGTATTTGGGGATAATAACATTTACCTTCCTTGGCTCTTATAATGGACAGAGGTAATATATGTAAAATGTTGGGCAGATAGTAGGTATTGAATATTAATAATAAGGCTAATTGAATAACTGATATTGAATATTGAATAATTGATATTGAATATTGAATATTAATAATAAGGCTAATAAGAGCCCAGCAGCTACCACTGACGAACGAGCTATTCCGCGCCAGGTGCCATGCTAAGCACGCTTTGTGCGTGGCTTCATTCAACAAAGCACTGTAAAATAATTCCACATTACCGGTGTGAACACTGAGTCTTGACCCATTAAAATGGCCACATCGGGAACACTGACAACACCAAACGTTGACAAGGATATGGAGCAATAGGAGCCCCCATTTGTTGCCGGGGGGCGGGGGGGATGCAAATTGGCGCAACTGTTTTGGATGGCAGTTGGGCAGTTTCTTATAAAACTAAACATACTCTCACCATTCCATCCAGCAATTGTGATCCTTACTATTTACTCAAATGAGTTGAAAACTTATGTCCACACAAAAACCTGCGTAGGGATGTTTGTAGCAGCTCTCTTCATAACTGCCAAAACTTGAAATCAACCAAGATGCCCTTCAGCAAGTGAATGGATAAATAAATAAACTGTGGTCCCCCGGGACAGTGGAATAGTATGCAGTGTTAAAAAGAAGTGAGCTGTCAAGCCATGTAAAGAAATGGAAGCAACTTCAGTGCCTAGAACTGAGTGAAAGAATTCAATCTAAAAAGGCTACATCCTGTATTTTTCCAACCATATGACATTCTGGAAAAGGCAAAACTATGGAGACAGTGAAAAGATCTGTGTTTGCCAGGAATGGGATGGAAGGGTAGGGGGGGAGATGAGCAGGTCAAGTGCAGAGAATTTTTAGAGCACTTGAACTATTCTGATGAATACATGTCATTATACATTTGTCAAAACCCATAGAACGTACTAACACCAAAAATGAATCCGGGGGTAAACCATGGACTTGGGGTGATTATGATGTGTCAGGATAGGTTCATCCTTGGTAAAAAGTGTATCTCTCTGGTAAGTCATGCCAGTAACGGGGAGACTATGCATATGTGGGGGCGGGGAGTGTATAGGAAATCTCCGTGCCTTCCTCTCAGTTTTGTTGTAAAGCTAAAACCGCTCTAAAAAAATAGTCTTAAAAACAAAAAAAAA
>NW_023246227.1:0-2113 GCF_002007445.2 Ailuropoda melanoleuca | reverse complement strand
CCCATAACGGCAGGATCACGCCCTGAGCCGAAGGCAGACGCTTAACCGCTGTGCCACCCAGGCGCCCCTATTACTGTTTTTTAAAAACTTTGTCAGAGAGAAAGCACACGCAGGGCGTGGCAGGCAGAGGGAGAAACAGGCTCCCTGATGAGGAAGAAGACTGATGCAGGACTCGATCCCAGGACCCTGGGATCATGGCCTGAGCCGAAGGCAGACGCTTAACGTACTGAGCCACCCAGGCGTCCCATCTTTTACTATATTATTAAGAAACAGATAATACCTAATACTTACTATGTACTAGTATCTACAGAAATCCTACTCGGTGCTCACAACCACTCTGTGTGGATGGCACAGCACGCTACACTATCAATATCCCCATTTTAGCTCATGGGGACAGAGGCTAAGGAACTTGCTCAACATCACACTGAGATCAGCGATGGAACCAGCACCGCATCAGACTGACACCAAAGCCCAGGCTCCGCCCATCACTACCCTCCACTGACGTGAAGATTCTGTTCCTTAGTGTGTCTGTTACAACCGAATCTGACGTTTTCTTAGTGGTAGGTAAATTAAGCTGGACTCAGACCAAACACTGGGGCTGGAAGGAACTACAGGGGTAGTTGGGATGAATTTTCCACACTTTACAAATGAGGAAACTATGCCTCTGAGAGGTCAAGCTTCTTGCCCAAGGTCACAGAGCTGATTAGGACCAAGCTGGACTACAATCAGGCCCTCTACTCCCAGTCCACAGTACATCTTCTCCACACTGCTGCCTCCCTACTTGGTGTGGCTAGAATCTCAGGAGCTGTAAATGCTTGGGGGGATTCTCCTCCAGAGGAAAGTGACGGCACAGTCCAGTGGTTATGAGTGGGGTCTTGGGACCACACAGCTGTGGGGTTGCAGCCCAGCTCTGGCACCGACTTGCTGTGTGATTTTGGGTAAGTTCTCAACAACTATGCCACAGTGATGAGGGGAAAATAAAAATGAGAAAATACATGTAAGAGGCTTAATACATATTCAGCTCTCAGTAGTTAGTCATTTTTATCATCATCATTAAGTCATCATTTGAAAGAGGAAGAAGGAATTTTGGGGCCTTTCATCTTAGAAGCCAGAGGAAGAGACTGTCATGTATCAAATCATTTCAGGCTATGGAAACTTTTGCTTTGTTTTTATAACCTGCAACTTGTACCCTCTGGTGTGGTGCCTACCACAATAAAAAAAAATTTTTTTTTTAAAGATCCCTAATGATACCTCATTTGTTCATATAAAAATAAATGCCTGTAAATCTTGCTATACATTGTACTAACAGATAACCCAATTTAGAAACACCCCTCCACAAAACACCCCTGCTGTTCCTAGCTCTGTGGCTCTTCCCTCTGTAAAGAGAACGTTCATATCCCTTCTAGCTTGGCATTATCAGCAAACCCCATCAAGATGTCAGGGCAGTCTCAGAGTTAATCTTCCCATGCCAAAATATCACTGGGCTATTTATGTCCATTCTTTCTTTTAAAATAAGATATCATCCACATACCATAAAATTCAGTTTTGAAAGTGTTCAATTCAGTGTTTTTTAGTATATCCATAGAGTTGTACAACTGCCACCCTAGTCAACTTTAAAACATTTTCATCACCCCCTGTACACATTAGCAATCATTCCCCATGCCTCACCCCCTTTCCTGGGCCATATCAGCCCCTGACAACCATTATTGTACCTTCTGACTCTATGGGTTTGCTTACTTTGTGTATTTTATGCAACTGAATTATATAATATGTGGCCTTTTTTGTCTGGGTTTTTCCACTTACAATGTTTTCCAGGTTCATCAACATTATAGCATGAATCAGTATCTCATTTATTTTTATATGGCTCAATAATATTCCATTTTATGCATATACCAAATTTTGTTTATCTATTCATTTGTTTATCTATTCATTTGTTGGACAATCAGGTTGTTTGCAGTTTTTTGGCTAATGTACTTTTTTTAGCATGAATAATGCTATTATGAACAACTGTGCAAAAACTTTTATGTGAATATTTCTTCATTTCTCATGAATACCTAGGAGTAAAATTGTTAGATCATATGGTAACTTTCTGTTTAGCTTTTTTTTTTTTTTT
>NW_023246226.1:0-2688 GCF_002007445.2 Ailuropoda melanoleuca | reverse complement strand
GAAATAAAATAGCCTTTCCTCTCAGATCAATCCTTTAGTAGTTAATTTCTACAGATACATTTTCTTTCTAATTTCTTTCTACTTTTCTTTTTCCCCTTCTCTCTCTCCTTCTGTCTCTCTTTTTCTGCTTACCATTTTAGGAAGCTAACCTCTTTTGCCTTAGCTAGCAGAAGAAGGACCTGTACGAAAGCAGTCATTTGTAAATGGCCATTTTCAATTTATTGTTGAAAACATCACTCGGATCCTCAGATGGTTCCTTCATGATGCTTGTCTAGGGTAGCAGGGCAGAAATTATTTAATTTGAAAGCAAGGGAACTGTTCCCTGAGCTATAAGTCAACCAATTAATGGAAAACATTTCCTTCCTTTACTCTGTAGCTACCTGTCTACTGCTTCGGATCTTCTAACACCTTGCTCCCTTCAGATATGTGGATTTCAAATCCTAATCACTTGACCTTTCTACTATTTGAAAAGTAGAACATATGTGTCAAAACTTTATAGCTATATTCTAATGGAATCTAGGTGGCGATGGTTCGGGACTTCAGAAACTGAATGCTAGAACTTGAACAGTGATGTTAGAGAAAGTGCCCTGGGGCCAAGCACAAATTCATTTCAAGTGAAAGGAAAAATTCTAAAAGAGACAATTCAGAGCATATTTGTCAATATTCACTTTGACACTGAAAGTTATTTTTTGACCTATCTCTTGACAAAACCTTGTTCTTTAGGAGGAAAAACAGACCTAACGGGTGTGAACATCATAATTGCATCTTTACCTAAGATCTTAAATATCATTGAGAGGTCTTGCCAAGTTTCCTATCAGGAAGCATTACTATTCACTGCATGGTTTTTCACTAGGTTGTGTATGTTAGGAACTAAAGAAAAGGAAAGGTCATTATGGAAACCTGGCCTAAGGAAGCAGGATCGGCTTAAGAGGGACATCTGTTAAAAATGCAATTAAAGGATTGTTCTCCTATAAAGCTGGGCTGGGTTAAGCTGGTCATCTGACATGGTTGCCTGGCTTATACAGAGATTTCATGAAATCTGTGCTTAGGGCATTCTCTTTTCTACAATCATTCACATTACTATGTGTCTATTTACCAGAGCCAAAGGGAAGCCAAGTGTTTGGACTGATAGGAAGCCTTAAAGATTTCCTCTGTGTGATCTTTTCTAGCTTTTGCTTTAATATAATTTTTCCCCCATTGGGTAGGACAGATGCAGGGCCTGAGCATGTGGCTGGGTGAAAACATGGTTCACTTAGTGTCTCTGTGTTGGAAGTTTCTAGAGGCTCAGCTAAGTGAGAGTAGGTCAGAGCAAATCTCCTCAGTGGGGTAACTTTTGGTCAATTCTGCAGCACTTCACTAGCATAATATTAAAACCATAGAAAGTTGACAAGCAATATCTTTTGTCTCTTAACAACTACCGAATTTCACCTCTGCTTCCACTGGTCCAATTCTCTCTGATTAGCTGTTTCAGTGGCAAATGAAATAAAAATCCATGGTATTAACCTGTCATATTAAAAAACCCTTTTTGCTCTGGTGCATACATTTGGCACAGCTGTGCGTTTTGCATTTAAATATCCCTCCACCAGTGGGCTGCTCGAAACTATTGCTTTTCTATGGGAAATTAAACAGGGAGCTGCTTAATGCTCCTTGTTAGTTTTTTTAATAAAAATGAAAGTGAGAAGCCTGCAGTACCAGGAGCAAATGTCTGCAGGACCCCGTGGCTGTGCTAAAAGCAAAGAGGAGGAACCAAAATGCGTATTACTGTTACTGCCCCTGTGCGCTGGCTTTGCAACACCCGCCCCACTGTGGCCCTCTGAAATTGCCTGCCGAATGTTGTTTAGAGGTTATGTTAAATGGGGAGAGACTTCTCCTGGGATCGTTAGGCAGCTTTCAATTTGGGTTCCTAATAAAATGTCGAAAGTTACAATGTAGAAACAAAGCCGCGGCAATTGAATTTGTGTGGCTTTTGTGAATTAGGGAGTCAAAGAGAGGATGACAAGAAATAGAGGAAGAGAGAGGAAGCAAAGAGATTGGGAGAACCAGATGCAGGAAGAGAAAGACACAAAAAGAAGACAAGAGGGACTGACGCAGAGACCGAAAGGAAGAGAAAGAGAGAGAGGGAGAATGGCCAAAACTCTGAGCGTGAGTGTCTGACATGGCATTAAACAGGAACAATTTGTCTGGGCTTAGCCCTTGGTCTCATCAAACTCACTTCTAGGGCCAAATACTAAATTTTCAGGGAAAATAATTCCAGATTGATCTAACTGCAGCATCCTTATTTCAATGCAGACCATGACTGGTGGAGTGTTGCAGAGATTTGTAATTGTAAACATGGAATTAGTCATTAGCAGCAGTGTCCCAAAGCAATAAAGGTTTTATTTCTTTTCCTTCCTTACCTTTATCATTTCTATGCTAACATGCACACAATTAAATTTATTGAGATGACAAAACCTAATTACCCAATTTAAAAATAGTGATATGAACTAACTTTAGAAAGTTTACTGTGCAAAAGACATTGACAAACTTTCTGTAAAAGGCCAGAGAATCAATATTGGCTTTGTGGGCTATACAGTCTCTGTTGCAACTACTCAACTCTGCAACACAGGGTGAAAACAACCACAGATAGTTGTCAAAAATGGGGGTGGCTTTGTTCCAACAAAGCTTTATTTACAAACAAACATTAGGACC
>NW_023246225.1:297-506 GCF_002007445.2 Ailuropoda melanoleuca | reverse complement strand
CTTCTCATTGGAAATAAAGCAGAGCGTCCAGGAAAACACCTCCAGCGAACAGCAGCCTTTTCTCTGGGGACGCCTATTCCACATCGGGTTAGGGGCCTGGGGAGGACCAGCCCTTAGACCCAAGAAACAAAGTGTGAGGGGAAAGCCGTTGAAGTCACGACGGCCTTATGGAAGGTGGAACAGGAATCATGGTGCTTTGGTAGCGTGAG
>NW_023246225.1:0-165 GCF_002007445.2 Ailuropoda melanoleuca | reverse complement strand
TCCGTCAGAAACAACACCGTACAGGGACCGTCTTAGCACTACCATCACCCTTCGTGAATAGGGAAACATGAGGGAAAGTGGTCATGGAACCCTTACGAGAGTGCCCCATAGTGGTCTCTGAGACCCCACACAGTGCAGGGAAATATCAACGATCATCATCTCTCG
>NW_023246224.1:0-2112 GCF_002007445.2 Ailuropoda melanoleuca | reverse complement strand
CCAGAACGCCAGGATCACGCCCTGAGCCAAAGGCAGACGCTTAACCGCTGTGCCACCCAGGCGCCCCTGAATATATCATTTTTAAATAAGTTAATATTATCTAAAAAGAACCTTATGTATTGCTAGTGATATTCACACCACCTTTTAGGAAATCATGAATTCATTTATTCACTCATTTTTTTTATTCATCCATCCCACATTTCCTGAGCTCCTCTGATGGGCCCTGGACGATCCTGGGCATCCTCCCTGCCCTCTTGCTTGACTATGCCTCGCGTCCACCTGCCACCCAGGATCCCCCATGCTCCCTGCTGCTGGAACAGGAACAGAACCATTCTTGACTTCTTCCGGCCTCCGGGCTTTACGCTTCTTCCGCAGTCTCCCACTCTTCCCTTGGCCCAGACAGGCAGTCCTGGAGGTGAGTGTGTTGAGTCCAGTGGGCAGTGCAGACTGTCACCACCAGGGGGAACTCCTGTACCACTGCTGGCTTCTTGCCCGGGCCACGCTCAGGGCAAGGAGAGTCAGGCAGGTAGGTTAGGAAGCTAGGGAGCTGCTGTGGGGGACCAGGCCAGGCTTGGGAAGAGCCTCATCGGAGAAGGGGCATGAAAATGGACTCCCTGCTCTTGGATTCTGAGAAAAACCTCCACTCAGTGCACAGCATATCTACCAAGTTCAGCAAAACATGACCACCTGGGAACAGCAGCCATCAGTGAAATAGTTTTGCCATTTGGTGAAGGGCGAGGTCACCCCCTGTGCAGATCTGAGCCCACCTTGAGCATGCCTGTGAACCTCAACCCTTTGCTGATTATTTTCAAGGAGAGGAGAAGAGCAGAAAACAGGATGGAAGGCCAACGGGGACCTCACTGGGGACGGGGGCCACCCTGATCCTCACCTTCAGCCAGGAACACCGGTCCTGTGGATTGGACACTCTGAAACTGTTCTTCCTCAGTCCCCTGGGTCACAGTTTCCTCCTCTGTAGAATGGGACTGAAATCATTTCCGACCCGTCTGCCTCTCTTGGGTGCGTTGATGAGAAAGCTGCAGCAAACAGCAGAGAGCAGGTTGAAACAAAAACAAGGGAAGCTGAGATGGAACTTGGCTCCCTCCTCCTGCCCCTCCCTGTGGTGGAATTCCTGCACATCCGTCCTCTGTGTGAGTGAGTCTGTGTTTCACCAGGCCTTCCTGGAGCTGGTAATTAGGTGCGGTGCTGGCTCCTGCCTTGCCCTCTGATGACTTTTCTCTAATTGCTCTAATCTCTGTTTTCATGCGCTTGCTGCAAAATGAGAAGAGCTGCCAGCAGCTCCCCAAGGAGGGGAGGTGAGGGGTGAGCCCTAGGCAAGGGGAGGGGAAGGCTGCAGCCCTCCCCCTCCATGTGCAGCCTTGTGGGGCAGGCTGTAGGGACAGCGGCAGACGCAATCCCTGTTCCTGGGTTCTTACAGTTCCAGGGCTAGGAGGGACATTAATGGGGGAAGTACGGCAGGGTGAGAAGTTTCCTGGGGGGGCCCCTGGAGTGCTGGGAAAGGGGGTGCGGAGGAAAGGACCCTGATTGGGCTTGGCTCCTGGGGAGAAGACGTGGAGCTCCTGTGGAAGAGGGGAGCTGAGAGCCTCTGGGGGTGGCGAGCGGAATGCCTGGCTAGGGGCAGGAATGGGAGGCTTGGGGTGGGGACAGAGAGAGCCTGGCGGTGGGGAAGGACCTGGTGTGAGCACCCTCTCTGTGCAGCTCCTTTGTTTCTGGGAGCGCAGGGCTATAGCTTTCTCCTGGACGATTCTGTATGGCTTCTGCGGATTTGTCATACCTTTGGGAGGACAGTTCAGTGTGTGTCCATGTCTAGTATGTGCCCCCAACTATGTGTCTGTGCATGAGTGTGTGTGTGTGTGAGAGAGGGAGAGAGTGAGGGAGCTACCACTGGTAGCTGCTGGCTCTGGTGAATTCAGTTTCCAGCCCTGAGAAGTTTCCTCACTGAGCCTCTGGGAACCCCACCTGGGGACCGAGGTGGCTGGTGCAGCTGGGGCGGGGGTGGAGCTAGCCTACAGAGCCGCTTAAGCCCCGACTGCTGGGGTAAAGCGATTACTGGTATGCGGCATGTGTGTGTGTGTGTGTGTGTGTGTGTGTGTG
>NW_023246223.1:0-2111 GCF_002007445.2 Ailuropoda melanoleuca | reverse complement strand
GCTGGCTGTCTCTATCTCTGTCGAATAAATAAATAAAATCTTTAAAAAATAAAAAAATAAAAAAAATAAAAACATTGCTCTCTCTCAGAACGTCTTAATTTTGTGAGATTAGCAACTTCTGAAAACACTTTGAAAATACTTGGAATAACTGTTAAATGAATGCTAAGCATGCTTGTGTTTATTTGAATGGATCCAATAATGTAAGTGGGCATCTTACATCATATGATGAACCATCTTATTTCTTATTGAAAACTATATTTATTTTGAGGGGGCTTTGAGGACCAATGCGGGAGCTGGGGTAAGGGATGTGTTTGGTGGATGAAGTTAGAAACTTACTTACTTTAGAAATTTTCCCACATTAAAAGTCTTAAACTAAGCATCTTCTGTTGGAGTTTGATTTTCCAAATACGCAGTGCAGATTTGCCCTTATGCCCCACGCGTGAGCCTTTAACATCCTTTCCCCGGCAGGGGCACCCACTGGTCTGAGAATGTGTGAATGCATGTTGGTTTATATTGGGTGTGCAATAAGTTGAAAGTTCAAGAATTTTTTTAAAGGATATCATTGAAACTAATTAGCTTCTCTTGAATTCTACTTTTATGATCTTATTATGACACACTTGACTGAAACTGAACCTGTCTGTATGGGTTAGCTTTATTACCTCCACTTACCGCTGAGGAAAGTAAGGCATGGAAAGGTTAAAGGAGCCCAAGGTATTAAGGGAAGTTAGTGGAGCCAACAAAGGCTGAATGCAACATTGTAGCTTTTGTAATTTCTGCTTAATAGTCTAGGCCAGAAGTATTTTAAGACACATAAACTGCGAAATGAACAACTAATGAGTTAATAAGGACAATGGATGGATGTGGTACATTTTTCTCAATGTGTTATCTGGTATATCCTAGTCCTATCCAAGTGCAAGAGAAATGTCCAAAGCCCCAGGCCAGAGACTATTTTCATTTGGATTTATAACTATGTTATGAAGACGTCTCACTATCAAAAAAAAAAAAAAAGGGGGCTCCCTTTCAGAGTTTTCATCAAAAAAGGGTTCCCTTTGTTGGGATCTTTTCCTTCTTTAATAAAACAGAATCTAAATAGTTCTAGACTTTAAGTGTGATTCCAGTTCAAAAGCATCTTTAGGATTTCCCAGCAATGGTTTCAAACATGGGGATAGATATAATGAGGCATCAGTATATCTCCTATAAAGCCTTCCTCTACATATCCACTTTACCCAACCCACAGGGTTTTGACGTCTTTTGGTTTTGTCTATTCCATTACAAGTTTCTCTGGTGTTTAAAGCCATGTTCTCCTAACTGATTATGTGAACTTTAAGACAAATTTGGTATTTGCTGGTCTACACAGTCCCGATCCTGTAAGTTCAATTATCTTACTCCCTTTTATTCTTTCCTTATGTGAGACCAAGAGCCAATGGCACCTGGTTTTCACCTAAAACAAACAAAACGTGTCATAGATGTAAATGCTGGTATTAACCCATCCATTCATTTCTTTCTTTCCTACTAAAAGTATCCAATTTTTTGTACCCTCTATCAAAGGGGTTATTTCCTAGTTCTTTCCACATTCTTACACGCTATTGGATTTTCTCCAAGTTTCATATATCCCACTGAAGTAAAATGTTGTGTGCACTGCTTAATGCATGGGTCTAGTCTTGTGTAATGTACCAAGTGTGGTGTTTAAATAAGATTGCATTGTAGGGTGTAACTGGACCAGTACGATGTTATTAAAATCTAGTTTTATCATCTATGCTGTTATGCTATTGTGCAGTTAATATTCCACTGATAGAGAAAGAGAAAAAAACAGAAAAACAGTAGCTTATTCAAAACTAAAAACAAAGTTAATATGTGAAAATATTTTTAAAGAATGGAAAATATACGTGAGGGAGTAAAATGCTTAATGCTTAGATACCGAGAATACAGTCAATAAGTCTAAAATTGTCATTCAAGTTCAGTAGAAATTGATTCTATAAAAATACTACCAATTTATTTCTTTCTCCATAGGCTAGGCAAAATATATATATTGGCTGGGTGCCTGGGTGGCTCAGTTGGTTAAGCAACTGCCTTCAGCTCAGGTCATGATCCTGGAGTCCCAGGATCAAGTC
>NW_023246222.1:0-2111 GCF_002007445.2 Ailuropoda melanoleuca | reverse complement strand
TTTTTTTTTTTCCCTCTCACTCTGTGCTCATTTTAGGCGGTCTGATGAGAGAAATGATTATTAATATCTCCAGCTGTGCCCTCAGGCAGATGCCAGAAACTTCAGTGAACTGCTTTCCACTTCCCTAGATCCCTGAAGTCTTTCTTCTGGAGATGCTTTCTGGTCCTTTGGTTAACCAGGTGGCCCAGGGGTGAGTCTGGCAAGAGTGGTTTACATCTATGCCTCAAGTTCAATCTGTACAATACTGTTGGGAGAGTCTCCCCTGTGAGCCTTGCTGAGGGCACTTTCCTTTCTCTGGATCCTACTCGAGGCAGAAATGGAAAAGATGAGTGGGGCATTCTTACTGTCTAGTTTCTCCTACGTGTAGTTCTCAACCTGTCAAGTTGTTCTGTTAATGTGTATTCAATATTTTTAAATGCTTTCAGCCCTTTTCTAGGCACTATGAAAAATAGGGAAATAATATTTAATCATTGCTCTTGAAAAGTCATATAAGGAAAAATGAAAACTCATATTGATTGAATATCTAATATGTGCTAACTATTGGGTTAAGCATTGGAAACTTAGAGCTTTGTCAGCTGCTGAGTGGCTCACTCATTACATTCTTATATTTTATCAAGTAATAGTAGAGAATTAAAGTTGGCTCACAGTTGCAGGCGTGGCTGAATCCAGGGGATCATCAGATGCAGGACCTCTCCATCTCTGACTCACCACCTGGGGAGTCACAGTGGTTGCAAAGTTTCAGCTACATCCTATTCTTGCAGCAGCCCTTGTGGGGAAAAGAAAGAGCTACTCTTTCTTAGTAGTTTCTAGAAGAGTCCTGGACCTAACTATTTCTAGCCTGAAAGTGTAGCCTTAGGGTCTGGAAGATACAGATTACTGTCAGTCATAATCTTCCCTAGTAGTTAGAAGTATGTTCGCCTGAATCCAAATACAGTTCATAACTTCAGTTTGTAGCCTTGGGCAAGTTACGTAATTTCTGTTTCTGTTTTATCACCTGTAAAGAGAGGGAGGGATATAGTAATACCTATATTGAGGATTTCATGGGTTAATTCAAGGAAAATTCTAGATATAATGTCTGGAACTTTGTTATTGTTTACATTCAGAATGTGTGACATCCAGTCGGGATGCTATTTTACATGGAAAATTGGACTAAATTGGACCTCAAATGCAATCCTATTCAACAACTGTAGGTCTCGTTACGGTATTAGAGTAGCAAATTTTAGATTTGGGGTGATAACCTAAACTGTTAACTTAAGCCTGAAAATATGCTCCCAGCTGTTTCCATCAAACCCTTTTCTGGACAAGGAACTTCTTTCTCATCACTGAGAACGGCATGCAGTGTACTTCACATCTCACTGTGACGGCACACTGCCCTCGGTGGGAGAGGTGCTTACTCTGCTGGCTTGTACAGCAAAATGAAGACGAAATCTGATTGCAGAAATCCCCAGCCAGTGCCATAGCTTTGTCCTCCAGGAGAGTGATGGTTTTGAAAGGCAATCCTGAAACAGATGCCCTGTTGGGCTTGGACAGTCGCCATCCAGTCAGCAGGACTTTATCAGTTTTGTGTTTCATGTGGGCTAGACAGGGAAAGGCAGCAGAACCCACAATAGCATAATAGAGCAAACTGTGAGGAAGGAGTAGTTGAGGCAAAGACTTTATGTTGGTAGGAAGGAAATAAAAGGGCATTAGTAGGAGAAGGATCTCAAGAAGGGCATGACCACAGTGGAGGATGAGTTGGGGTTGTTGAATGAGTTGTTTCCCACTTTGAATCTCTCCTTTATATTTGAAGGACTTCCCCCCCTGTGGTAGCCAAGAAAGAGCCTTAAATGCTAGACATGGGCGGGAAAGGCTCTGTGTTCCTGCAGTGAATAGTAGTTAATGATTGTGATTCTGTTACCGGGTGCCCGGAATGTAATCAGTACGTGGACGGTGACTAAGGTATACCATTAGAAAAGTGGGATGCAGGGGCTCTGGGGAAGAGTTCTCTTCTTAAAAATTTGATCTATACCATCTATATATGTCACCACCAGCCAATTTGCAGTATTAGAGAAAAGGTAGTGTTAGCAAAGAGGGATTTTATTAGTTACCACTGAAGAAATCATTTCTGACAT
>NW_023246221.1:0-2111 GCF_002007445.2 Ailuropoda melanoleuca | reverse complement strand
GTGAGCGAGCAGAGGGAGGGACAGAAGGAGAGGGAAAGAATCCCAAGCAGACCCCCTTGCTGAGTGCGGATCCGAGGCTAGGCAATCCCAGGACCCTGAGACCATGACCTGAGCCGAAATCAAGAGTCAGACGCTCCACCCACTGACACACCCGGGTGCCCCCACAATGTATATATTTTTTAATTTAAAATATTCTGTGACTTCATGGGTATGGGCGGGGGATGGGAGTTATTGCTTAATGGGTACAGAATTTCACTTGGAGAGATAAAAATTTTGGAAACATGGTGGTGATGGTTGGAAAGCACTGTAAATATAATTAATGCCACTAAATTACATATTTTAAATGACAAATTTTATGCTATACATATTTTGCCACAATAAAAAAATCCAGTAGATTTTGAAGTAGGGCATCTCTGTATACTTTTAGAACCAACAGATTTTAGGATGAAAAAAAAATCATCCATTAATAGGACTTCCAACAATTTGAAAACCCTTGCTCTGGCTGAGCAAGGTTAAAATACACCAAGTATCAAAGAGTAATGTTGTCTTAAGAGAAATTCGCAGCTTAAAGGTAAGAGAAGAAGTCATTTGTAGACACTGAAATATGTACTCAGGGAAAAGGAGCCGATCATGCTTTAACGTCTGGGAAACACCCCTATCAACACAAACTGCTTTTGCTGAACACAGAGCCCCTGTGACAGCACTTATACCAGTGTGTATTTTTATACACCTGTCCTAATTCTTCCAGACTTCTTATAGACCATTAACAGCTACCCACAGGAAAATAAAATTTAATTCTATTTAACTTAAAAACATAAGTACTAGGAAAAAAAACATAAGCATTAGATGGAAGGTTGGTGGTTTGGTGGGGGGCTGGGGAGAGACAGTGTGGGGAAAAGGGCTCAGTGGGCACAGGGTTAGAACCTGAAGCCAAGTGAGTGTGCAGCATTGTGAATGCACCAATTACCACTGAACGCCTCACTCTAAAATGCTTAATTTTAGGGGTGCCTGGGTGGCTCAGTCGGTTAAGTGTCTGACTCTTGATTTTGGCTCATGTCGTGATCTCCAGGTCGTGAGACTAGGCCCTGTGTCGGGCTTTGTGCTGGGAGTGCAGCCTGCTTTTAAGATTCTCTCTTTTCCTCTGTCCTCCCCTCCCCCCATGCACTCTTTCTCTCTAAAAATAAAATAAAATGGTTAATTTTACGGTATTTGACTTTCAGTTCAATACATTATTTTAAAATATTGAAAAACTTGTTCTTAATAAACAAGTAATTTGAGGGGAAAAAAAGTATTATTTAAAATTCAGGGAAAGAATTGGAAACCTCTGTAAGGGCCACATAGTTTTTAACTTATCCAAACCCCCTCTGATAAAAACAGAACAACTAGGAGGGGCGCCTGGGTGGCTCAATCCTTAAGCGTCTGCCCTCGGCTCAGGTCATGATCCTGGGGTCCTGGGATCGAGCCCCGTGTCGCATCGGGCTCCCTGCTCAGCAGGAAGCCTGCTTCTCCCTCTCCCACTCCCCCTGCTTGTGCGCACTCTCTGTCTCTGTCAAATATATAAATAAAATCTTTAAAGAAACAAAACAAAACAAAAAAACCCGGAACAACTAGAAGAGCTGCAAGACAAACTATATCCACAAGGTATATCCAAACCCCAAAACACAAGCGGATGGGGGAAACCTCCAACATCTACAAGACCACATGGCATCAGGAGGAAGAGAGAAGCACTGAGCATCTGTTGCACCCCAGAAGAGGAGAACCCCAACATCACCAACAGCCACTCCCTGGAAACCATCGTGGGCCAATATGAGAAGCTCACACAGAGATGGGCCAAGCACATAACAGTTCACTGGGTGCATGGTCAAGGCTGAAAGGAAGGAGCCACCAGCCCTACCATCTCTCATAACTAACTTATAAGGACCTCTTAGGGGAAGGATCCAGCACTGAATAGAAACACATGGGAGTAAACTCCAAATTCACTAAACAAGAATAAAAGAGGCAAAGAAAAGAGATGATCCAGGTAACAGTTAAGAAGGGGAAGAGACGGGGCACCTGGGTGGCACAGCGGTTAAGCGTCTGCCTTCAGCTCAGGGCGTGATCCCGGCGTTATG
>NW_023246220.1:0-2111 GCF_002007445.2 Ailuropoda melanoleuca | reverse complement strand
TTCATTTAAAGGAAACTGATTCCCTGGAGCCAGTGGGGCATTGAGTCCAGAGCCACTTCTGATTCCAAAGAAAGAGACCCCCCCAACTCCCCCACCCGCCCCACCAGAGTACTGGGGGTACTTCGCTGTGGTCAAGCCCAGGCTTCAAGAATAGACAGCGAGGCAAGTGAGCCCTGCTCAGGACAGCACCTTATAAAGCAGAGGCACCGTCCTGGGTTTGGGGCACCTCTCATCCAAGTCGGACTGCAGAGGGGAGGGAGAGCAACTCCGGGGGAGCCTCAGCGACCTGCTGAAGGGCATCCTCAGTAACCATGACAACCGGCAGGGGTCCTGCAAGTGCATGGATCCTGGCAAAGAAGCAGGAGAGAGCACTCCCCCCTCAGCCCTCACTCGCTGTCCCAGAGCAACACCCCTCCCTCCAGGGGTGAGCAGCAGGCCCGGACTCAGAGAAGCGCGGAGCTAGCTGGGAAAGGGGGGTGCAGGGCCATAGGGCTGCATGGAAGAGACAGGTCAGGGGGTTGGGAGCCTGGGCTCCTGAAGGCACTGGGATGGGATGAAGGGAGGCTGGACCCCTGGGCCCCTCCCCTCCAGCTCAGCCTGCAGACCAGTCCCGGGCTGCTCCAGCACAGGGGTCCACGGCTTCAGTGATGGAGAGGTTCCTTGGGATGCTGGGATGGTGCTGGACCAGGATGGGGATGAGGCCATTCAGGAACTGGGAGGCAAAGAAGGTGTCCTCCCGTGAATGTTTGAACACGTATTCTGCAGAGAGTGGGTGTGGGGAGGGCCACCCCGGCGACCCAAGCCCCAGCCTCTCGCACTGCTACCGCTCTGGGGACCCAGATCTCCAGCTTCCCGCATTGGTCATTCCCTGATGTTCCCTTTCTCCTACTCCAACTGGTTGGACGACTGGACTGTAAGTGGTTTCTCAGAAGAAAGGGGTTTGGAGGCTTGGGTTCCCCCCGGGGAGCCACTGATCCCACAGCCCCACCCATTCCAGGGACATGTCAGGTGCTCCCCGATGTGACACGCGCCAAGACTGCATCTTGGATTTGAGTGGCATGTGCGAAAATCAGGAATTTGGAGAAGTGCTGGATACAGCAGAGCCCGGCCTGCTAGTTCGTGGTTCCTGGGTGGCTGCTTTCCCAAGCTCCCCCCAATTCCCAGTTAAGACTCACCAGCCTGTGTGCTGGTCTCCTGCTCTTGCCTTCCCCGCGCTCGCCAGGCTGACTGGCGCACTGTTCCAGGTCCCTGAGCCCAGCAAGGTCTTTGCTTGCCTGCTGTCCAGGGGTCGGAGAGCACCCCGGGAGACAGGCAGCCGGCAGGTGGTTCTGGGGAGACCCCGAAGCACCTGTCCCCGCGTGGGCACGCATCTGCCCTTGGCTCCTGTCGTGGCAGCCCAGGCTTGCAGCCTCCTCTCCAGAACTGGGTCTGCTTTTGGCTCCAGGACAGTCTCCGTCATCCCCTCCTCCAAGGTGCCCTGGGAGAGAGCTGTGGGTGCCTTCTCCTCTGCTCCCCGCCCCGGAGACCAGTGTCTTGTAAACCAGTCTAAGTCACCCCATGTCCTCCTTCTCTTCATTCCTGCGTTTGTCTCTTGCCTCTTACCTCGGTCCCCTCCTCAGCTCTTCTGCAGGTCGGTGTGAGCAGGGGTGGGGCGTGATGTGCTCCGGATCCTCCCAGGGGAGTGAGCAGAGGCTCTGGCCAGGCACAAAGGCAGGGGGAGGCGGGGAGAGGACCTGGCAGGGCCCTGACTCCAACCTGCCAAAGTATAATTTTAAAAAAATTTACCAAATTTCAAAAAAATTACCAACACGATTCATAAAATTAGAATGAATGCAAGTCAAAGATTTAACTCAACCGGGCAAGGCGATAACGGCGGTTCCAAGAATAGCTACGGAGCTGCGTGTTTAGAGGTATCCACGGGCATGCCTCGTTTTCTTGTGTCCCAGTGTATTGTGCTCTGCAGATATTGCTTGTTTTTCTTACAAACTGAAGGTTTGTGGTAACCCTGCATCGAGCCAATCCGTGGGGGCCATTTGCTCACTTCACATCCCTGTGTCACATTTTGGCAACTCTCGCAATATTTCAAACTTTCTCAGCATTGTCTCTGTTAC
>NW_023246219.1:0-2111 GCF_002007445.2 Ailuropoda melanoleuca | reverse complement strand
TTATTGCAGCATTGTTAAAAACAGCCAAGATATGGAAGCAACCTAAGTGTCCATCAAGAGATGAACAGATAAAGATGTGGTCTGTACACACACACACACACACACACACACACACACACACACAGGAATATTACTCAACCTTAAACAAGGATACGCTCTCACCATCTGTGAAACACTGGACGGACCTTGGGGATATTACCTTAAGTGAAATAAGTCAGAGAAAGACCAATGCCACGTGATTTCACTTACATATGGGATCTAAAAAACAAAGAAAAAGCAGAAACAGACCCATCCAGACAGAGAACAAACTGATGGTTGCCAGAGGGGAGGGAAATGAAGGGGAGTCTGGGAACCAGGTTTCCAGTTAGGAAACAAATAAATCACAGGAACCAAGGCACGGCACAGGGAAGATAGTCAAGGGTAGTGGCATAGTGTTGTGTGGGGACAGACGGCAGCCACACTCGGGGTGAGCACAGCCTTACGTACAGAGTTGTTGAATCGCCACGTTGTACACTTGAAACTAACGTAACACTGTGTCAACTCCACTTCGATACAAAAAGAGAAAAAATGTGAACATAAATGGAGACTTGGCTGCTGGGTTCAGGTCAGGGGAGATCAAATACTTGTAGTTATTCAAGTCCGGGGGTCTTGCCAAGCAAGTACACAACAGAACATCTCCTTCTTGTCACACAACTTCAGTGTCCACAAAGAATTGCATCCTCTCCCTTTATGTAAACACCACCTCGTGTTGGTTCTGCCCGTGTTCAGGGAGGACAGGGAGGCTCGGCAGGTGAAATTCCTGGGGCCGCAAGGCTGGGTCCTCTGACTCCTAGCCCAGTGCTCTGCCCAGGCTAAGCTCCTTCCGGTCAAAAAGAAACCCATAAACCAAAACTCCTCGTGTTCTAGGAATTCCTGATACAACCCTGCCTGGCAAAAGTGGCAGAAGTTTTGGCACTGGCTTCTGCCTAAGCTCCACCCAGCTGCACCCCAGGCGAACGGTACAAGACACGTCTGGGACCGCGTGGAGGTCAGCCCGCCCGCTGCTCTTCGGCACACACAGCTGCTAGGAGGTGAACGTGCTCTGAACTGCAGATATTGGCCTTTATTTTTTAGGAATACAGAGTTTGCTATCAGTGGGGTGCTGTCTGCCCTTGAGTTCTTTAATTCTGAACTGTAGGTTCTCATTCCTCATTAATCAAACACTCGAGGCTCAACCTCTCTGGTGAGGAGAGTGCAGGAATACAGCTCTATTTGGGAAGGTAGGTGAAAATGTTTAAGGTCACAAGGGCACCATTAAAGAAAGTAAAAACAACAAATTGCTCAGAAGAGACTCTGAACATCTAAACATCTAGGAATACCCCAACTAGAGAATGGGGTGCGTGGCTGTCTAGACCCTCTCGTCCCACACCACAGGAAGTCAGGTGAGAAACTGTTGTCCCCTACAGGTCCTGTAGGGAGAGTGCAAATAATTTTGGCGATTTTAAAGACTAAGTTTTGACATTGATCATAAATTACATATAAGCCAAAGTTAACTTCAGCAACACATCCGTAGTACACGTTTACCAAGCGTGGGTACCACGTGTCGGGCACGGCGCCAGGCACGGGAGATGCTATGGTGAACAGACAGACCAGCCCTTCTCTCCTCAAGACTGCAGTCAATGGGATTTTCTTACACAGTGCTTGAGAAAAGTACATCCAGGAATTCAGAGTGGAAATGCTAGTTCAGCCAGAAGTTTGCATAAGAAATTACAGTGTTGCCTAACTTAACGCTGTCCTCCCTGGGGTAGACAACACTACTGGGATCCTGGTAACAGGGAGCCTGCCACGAGTAAAGTAGCATGCAAGGCACAGTCCTCAGCCCTAAAGGAAGGGAAAAAATTTCAGACTCTTGCCTCAAGTTACTTAGCAGGTAACGAAAGCAAGATGCACGCAAAGAGCTACCTCAATGGTGAGGGTTTCTTACCGAGGCAAGCAAGATGCTGCCAGAGCTTTCGGGAAAGGGCCAGGTGGCTGGTGGTGGGGCACAAGCCTGCTCCAGAGGCCCTCTGTGCCCACCTCTCTCTGGCAGACAGCTTCTTTCACTCAGTGAATAGCAAACAAGCAGCCTCCAC
>NW_023246218.1:0-2111 GCF_002007445.2 Ailuropoda melanoleuca | reverse complement strand
CTCGGGGAAACAAACTGAGGGTTTCAGAGGGGAGGGGGTGGGGGGATGGGCTAGCCCAGTGATGGGTATGAAGGAGGGCACGTATTGCATGGAGCACTGGGTGTTATATATAAACAATGAATCACGGAACACTACATCAAAAACTAATGATGTACTGTATGGTGACTAACGTAACAATAATAAATTTAAAAAAAAGAAATCCAAATATATCACTACAGAAAATCAGCAAACATAAAAAAAGACAAGGATCAGAGAAAAGCTCCAGAAACAATCACAAAACGAGTAATAAAATGCCAAAAATTCATATCTATCAATAATTATTTTGAATATAAATGGATTAAACACTCCACTCAAAAGACATAGGGTATCAAAATGGATAAAAATACAAGACCCACCTGAATGCTGCCTACAAAAGAATAATATTAAACCTAAAGTCACCTGCAGAATGAAAAATGATGGGATGGAGAAACAATTATCAAGTAAATGAATGTCAAAAGAAAGCCAGAGTAGCAATACTTGTATCAGACATAAAAGACTTTAAAACAAAAGCTATAAGAAGAGACAAAGAAAGACACTACATAATAATAAAGGGGGCTACTCCAACAAAAAGATATAACAATTGTAAATATTTGTGCAAACAAGGGAGTACCCAAATACATAAAACAGTTGATAATATAAAGGAATTAACTGACAATAATACAATAATAGTAGAGAACTTTAACACCCCACTTACATCAATGGACAGATCATCTAAACAGAAAAGCAACAAGGAAACTGGCTTTAAATGACATGCTGGACCAGATGGACTGAACAGATATATTCAAAACATTCCATCCTAAACAGCAGAATACGCATTCTTTTCAAGTACACATGAAACATTCTCCAGAATAGATCACATATTAGACCACAAAACAGGCCTCTACAAATACAAGAAGAACAAAGTCACGTCACTGATCTTTTCTAACCACAACACTATGAAACTATAAGTCAAGCAAAAGAAAGTACCTGGAAAGAACACAAATACATGGAGATTAATTAACATGCTACTAAACAATGAATGGATCAATAAAGAAATCAAAGAGGAAATTAAAAAAATACACGGAGACAAATGAAAATGATAACACAGTGGTCAAAAATCTTGGGGATGCAGCAACAGCAGTCTAAGAGGGAAGTTTATAGCAATACAGGCCGACCTCAAGAAGCAAGAAAAATGTCAAATAACCTAACCTTAAAGGAGCTAGAAAAAGAAGAACAAACAAAACCCAAATCCAGCAGAAGGAAGGAAATAATAACAAAGATTAGAGCAGAAATAAATTATATAAAAACTAAAAAAAATAATAGAACAGATCAACAAAACCAGGAGCTGGTTCTATGAAAAGTCAACAAAATTGATAAACCTCTAGCCAGATTTATCAAAAAGAGAAAGGACCCAAATAAAAAATCACAAATGAGAGAGGAGAAATGATAACTAACACCACAGAAATAAAATTAGAGGAAATATGAAAAACTACAAGCCAAAAAACTGAACAACCTGTAAGAAATGGATACATTTCTAGAAACATAAGCTACCAAAAGAGAACCAGGAAGAAATAGAAAATTTGAACAAATTACCAATAAAGAAATTGAATCAGTTATCAAAAAACTCTCAAAAACAAAAATGTAGGGACGGACGGATTCAAAGATGAATTCTACCAAACTTTTAAAGAAGAGTTTATAACTATTCCTCTCAAACTATTCCAAAAAAAGAAGAGCAAGGAAAGCTTCCAATTCAGTCTATGAGGTCAGCATTACTCTGATACTAAAACCAGCTAAAGACACCACAAAAAAAGAGAATTACAGGCCAATATATCTAATGAACACTGATGCAAAAATCCTCAACAAATATTAATAATGGAATCCAACAATATATTTAAAAAAATCATTTACCATAATCAAAGTGGAATTTATTCCTGGGATGCAAGGATGGTTCAATATTCACAAAGAAATCAATGTGACACATCATATTAATAAAAGAAAGGATAAGAACCATATGATCATTTCAGGGGCGCCTGGGTGGCACAGCGGTTGGGCGTCTGCCTTCAGCTCAGGGCGTGATCCCGGCATTATGGGAT
>NW_023246217.1:0-2110 GCF_002007445.2 Ailuropoda melanoleuca | reverse complement strand
TCCGACTCCGCCCCCTGTCCGCGGCGCGCTCCCCAGCCCGCAGCCCCGGCCACCCCGGCCTCTCCGCCCCCTCAGCCCCCCGCGCTGCCCCCGCCGCCGGAGCTGGGTGCGGCCTGCGGCGCTGCAGCCCAACAATGCGCCATCCTATAGGCCCAGCCCGCGTCGCGCCGCCCAGCAACGCGCTCTGCGATTGGCTGACCTCGAGGCGCGGAGGGGGGGGGCTCGCGCGGCGAAGGGGAGGGTAAGGGCGGAGGCCCCGCCCGCGGCCGCCGCGGACCAGCGGGGACCTGTCTGGGTGCGGTCCCGCTGGCCCCCGGCGCGCAGTGGAGGGTCTGGCACAAGAGGTCGGCTGGGCGGCAGCGTCGAGATGGCGGATCGCGGCCGCACAGGCCTCGTCGCTGAAGCCGACGGCCCGGCTGTGCCCGCGGCGCCCGCTCTCTCAGAACCGCTCGTGCACCCGCTCGTTGTCGCTGGACAGACTCGTGGAGGCCCCCTGCAGGCCAGGTGCCCGGGATGAGCAGCAGAGCGTCCTAAACGGCCTGGTTCCAGGCCAGAGAAGCCCTCCGAGTCCGGGGCCGGGCTCCTCCCTGCCCACCTCGTGCCCTTCTACAGCACGCGGACCCTTAGACCCTGCGCCTGTGTGCCCGGCCCTGTGCTAGTCTCTGTCCCTTCCCCGGGCGGGGTCACAGGCAGAGTTTGGGGCCCGCAGCCAGGGTGGAGTCAGGACAGTGGGGTCTGTGGATGGCGATAAGGCCCCACAGAGAGGGTGGCTGCCTGGTGCCCAGGGCCTGGCCTGCCGATGCTGAATGAACAAGCACCAGTCACCTCCGCAGAACCGCAGTAGGAGTCTAGGCCAGGGCTTTGGCAAGATCAGGCCACCTGCCAGTGACCCGGAGGCTAGCCGAGAGACCAAACCAGCGCCGTCCCCTACTCCCTCGCTCCTCTTGTCTCATCTGAGCCCCTAAGAGGCCCAGGAGACAAAGAAGCAGAGCTCCTTGTTCCCTTTATCCCATGGGAGGCTGAGACCCAGCACGAGGCAGGGTAGAACCGTGTGGAACCCGGGCCTCCCTTCCCAGCAGGGAACTCTTTGGCTTTGCCCACAAAAGGGTCAGGGATATTGTCTAGGGATAATAGTCTGTGACCTCTGATCTCGGGGCACTCTTGGACAAGACCCCACAATTCTACATCAGCCATTTTTGTTTCCCTTGCACCCAGGAACAAGGTCTGGTGCTTAAGAGCTATCCGTGAAGGGGGCGCCTGAGTGGCTCATTTAAGTGTCGACTCTTGATTTCAGCTCAGGTCATGATCTCAGCGTCCTGGGATCAAGCCCTGCGTCAGGCTTCCTGCTCAGCGGGGAATCTGCTTCTCTCCCTCTCCCTCTTCCTCTGCCCCTGCCCCACTAAAAAAAATCTAAGAAAAAGAGCTCTCAGTGAGGGCTTGCTGAAGGAAAGCAGGGACGGAGGGAGGAATAGAAGATGATTGAGCATGTTAAGTAGACACCAAAAAGACCCAGATCGAGTTTTGAAAGGTGGAAAATACATCAGAAATGGAAAATACACTCAATGGGATTAACAGCAGATTAGCCACCGCAAAAGAAAAAGTGAACTGGAAGACATGGAGAAAGTAAATGAAACACAGAAAAATGAGCTTGAAAAGAACGAACAGAGCGTGAGTGAGTTGTGGGACAACTTCAGAAGACCTAATAAATGTGTAATTGGAGTCCCTGAAAACAGGTGGGGGTTAGGAAGAAGACAAATACTATTTGAAGATATAATGGCTGCAATTTGGGGCACCTGGGTGGCGCAGTGGTTAAGGGTCTGCCTTTGGCTCAGGGTGTGATCCCAGTGTTCTGGGATCGAGCCCCACATCAGGCTTCGCTAGGAGCCTGCTTCTTCCTCTCCCATTCCCTCTGTTTGTGTTCCCTCTCTCGCAGGCTGTCTCTCTCTGTCAAATAAATAAAATCTTTTTTTAAAAAATGGCTGAAATTTCTTTTTTTTTCTTTAAAGATTTTTATTTATTTATTTATTTGACAGAGAGAAAGACAGCCAGTGAGAGAGGGAACACAGCAGGGGAGTGGGAGAGGAAGAAGCAGGCTCCCAGCAGAGGAGCC
>NW_023246216.1:0-2110 GCF_002007445.2 Ailuropoda melanoleuca | reverse complement strand
TATTTATTTATTTGACAGAGAGAGAGAGACAGCGAGAGAGGGAACACAAGCAGGGGGAGTGGGAGAGGAAGGAGCCCGATGTGGGGCTCGACCCCAAGACCCTGGGATCATGACCTGAGCCGAAGGCAGACACTTAACGACTGAGCCACCCAGGCATCCCAGGAATATTTATATATTGATCATAAATTTCAAAAAGCAGAAATTGTAGTCTCTATCCATCTATAAATAACACTATAAAATGTGACTCCAAGTCTACAACACAATCTACTCAATAAAATTAATAAATAATTTTTGAATCAAAGAATAAGTCAAAATTTTAATTACCAACTCATTGAGTAATAGTGGGAGTTCTTTTCTTCTTCCCCTTTTCCTTCTCTTCCTTTCCTGATTCGTTTTTCTTTCCCTTCCCTTCTTTTCCCCACACTTCCTTCCCTTCCATTCCATTAACAATTCAGTCCTAAAGCTACTAGGTGGGGCATTGCAAGATAGGCATAGGGGTTGATAGTTTGTGTTGCGGGGGCGGGGCATGGTGAATCAGTGCTGGGCATCAGATCCTGAATGAAATGAAGAAGACATCCCTAATTAGGAGTAACTTGGCATTGAGTATGAGAGCCCAAGTGAAACAAGGAGGGTATTCATGAGGGAGATGGCACAGCCTGGACAGGGGTGTATCCATGGAGAGTTAGACTCTACAGAGGTTTAGAAGTGTTTCTATAAGGAGGAGGATGTGGGGTGCTAGAGTCAGAAAGAGCTAGGGATGGTGTCCTTAATTGGGGTGGCACAATGTGTGGCATATAAGAGCCTAACAGAATAAGCAGGGTGTCTATGAGAGGGAGTGGCCACACAAGGTAAGAAAAGTGTCTACATGGAGAGGGTGTTTGAATTCAAGATATCAGAGCCAGTGCAGTGTAAGGAAGAATGAAAGTGGGGGAGCTGCCTGGCTTTAGGAGACAACCATAACAGGGTGAGGATGATACCTGGTCAGGTCAGTGGTGGAAGAGAAAAAGAGAGATTGGTTACCTATAATGCAATAGATCAAATAAATATTTTAAGGATAATAGAAGCCAAGCTTCTCACCATTGGAGGAAAG
This sequence comes from Ailuropoda melanoleuca, assembly GCF_002007445.2. Taxonomy (NCBI): domain Eukaryota; kingdom Metazoa; phylum Chordata; class Mammalia; order Carnivora; family Ursidae; genus Ailuropoda; species Ailuropoda melanoleuca. The sequence continues at coordinate 1,020 of NW_023246216.1, read as the reverse complement.
ATTTACAAATATGGAGAGTAAGAGAATTTGAATGAACTCTCTGATGTTGGGTTGGAATTGGAGGTAGCAACTTGAATTTAGAGTTTTCCATATAGATATAAAGTATATGTTTGTGTTTGTATAGGTGTGTGTGTGTGTGTGTGTGTGTGTGTGTGTGTGTTTCATATAAGTATATCCATATGTTCCATAGCTCTGAACACTCAGAGGCTGGGATCAGTACCACCTATTAGTAATGAGCACATCAAGTTCCCAGATCTTTCCTAGTATGTAATATTTTTTATTAAAAGAATTCAGGGCTTATTTGAGAAATAGCTGATTCTATAGCTAGAAAAGAGAAGGTACAAGATGGACCTGGAACCACTTCTTGAAGGTAGGGAAGCGCTCAAAGAATAATAGGTTTATGTCCAAAGGATGTAACAATTAGATTTAATGAGTTTCCATTGGCCAAATTGGGGACAATCTGATATAAATAAATAATAGCAGTAACAGAATAAAATAGGAAACCCCAAGTTCACAATGTGACTTATTTGATGTTATATAATGAAATGTGTCAACATTCAAAAAATCGGCAAAATTCAATAAACCATTATTTTGCAAATGATTTTGTAACATCATACATGAGTAAAGGGATCCATGCAAAGGCCAACGGATTTTAATGTAACATAGTACAAAAAGTTCACTGGTATGGGATCTGATTTGGCATTGCAACTAAGCTTTAAGAAATGATCACTTGTTGCGTTTGAATATAATATCAAGGAAGAATATCTATAATTATCTGAAAAGGCAGTTAAAGTTCTCCTCCCTTTTCCAACAACATATTTGTGTAAGGATAGATTTTCTTCATATAGTTCAACAACCAAAATAAGTCACAACATTTTGGAACATAGAAAGATACAAGTCCAGCTATCTTTCCATAAACTAGATATTATAGAGGTTACAAAAGTTTAAAACATTGGGGCGCCTGGGTGGCACAGTGGTTAAGCGTCTGCCTTCGGCTCAGGGCGTGATCCCGGTGTTATG
>NW_023246215.1:0-855 GCF_002007445.2 Ailuropoda melanoleuca | reverse complement strand
AGGAAGCACTTTGGTTACTTGGCTTGGTGAGCATACCACCAGCAGGCAACTATTTACCTTTTATTCCTGTCTTACTGCTAAGGGAATGCTGGAGATTCTCTACCTTTAGGAAGAAGAGATCCTTTCCATGCTTCTCTCGCTCTTGCTCTCTCTCACCCTCCCTCCCTTCCTCTCTCTTTCTCTTTCTCCCTGTCTTTCTGTTTTTCCCCTGTACATTCTGATTGCTGTGGTGACCAGAAATAAAACAGGCCTGGATTTCTGTGTGACCAGCTTGCATTCTCCTCGTTCTTTCATACCATCATGTTAAGGAAGCATCTAGCAGCTAATGAGCTCAGAACCTCTNGAGCTCAGAACCTCCGGGCCTTTTGTCACCTAGCCTTTTCCCATCTCTGGATGCAGATACCCCTATGAGAGTAGCCATTTTTCAGTGATTTGTATGTGTTAGGTGTTTTGCGTACATGATCCCATTAGATCCTCACAACATTCCTGCAAGGTAGATGTCTTTATCTCCATTTAACAAATAAAGATGTAACATCGTGTGTCCAACTACACTCAAAAAAATTTTCTTTTAAGCCACGCAAATAAGTTAAGCAAATAAGTTAAGCCACTCAAAGAAGTTAAACAAATCATCCAAGGTCAACAAGCTAATAAGCGGTAGGGGTAGGATGAATAAGTGGTAGCAGTAGATGAATCCATATTGTAATAATGCCAAAGTCTCTATGTTTTCCATTATTTATGTCGTCTTGGAGAAATGAAAAGGCTGTAAGTTATAGAGTCAGCCAAGGTCACAGCAGGAATTAAGTTCAGGGTGTCCTGATTTCCAAGACAGCCTACAAATATCTACTATATTGAAGG
>NW_023246214.1:0-2110 GCF_002007445.2 Ailuropoda melanoleuca | reverse complement strand
TTTTAAAAAAAAAAAAAAAAAAAAAAAAAAAAAAAAAAAAGGTAATAACATAATAGGATGAATTTGAGAAATCATTTTAGAAGTGAGAATTTAGATTAAGCAGAAGGATAAGCTAATGGTTACATGTGTTTTCTGACTTACCAGACTTTGTCTTGAATAATGGTCAATATCTGGTATTTAAAACTTTTATAAATGATTACTTAAGTTGTCTTTTCCTTGAATGTTTAGAAAGATTAAGAAATCAAGCTCAGGTAATTTAAATCAGTTTCAATCTCTTACTTAAATAGCCACTTTATAAATATTACTAAAAAGCTGAAAAGCATTCCTTTTTAGAACATTATAGCAGCTATGCTTTATGTTAAGTCTTGGCAAAATTAGAGTGATTCTCGTTTTTAGTATTGATCGTGTATATTCATCTCCGATGCACCAAAGCTTCTTCCTCCACCTTGTATAGCATACATTTATATGGGTGAATACAATAAGTATAATTATACCCATAAATGAATGCACATCCAAAGCAAGCAGGTATAACTGCCTCTAGAGAAGCAATAAATGGATTCCCCACTGTCATTCAGGGTAAATTGATGAACTGACATAGTTCCAAGGGAAAAGCTACTATAGCTGCAAGTTGACAACGATATTTTTAGCTAAAGAAACAAACAAAAATGCCCTTGTGATGTTTTCTGTTAGGGTTATTTCTTCAAAACAACCAGTTCCTCCTTATCAGCCCCTTCCTGGGTCCATTACTACTCAAGGATTATATTTCCTGATCCACTGAATCAGGATGGACTGTGTGATTTAATTTGACCAATGAAATGTAAGGGGAAAAAATGAAGTGGGCCATTCCTGAGCATGAGTTTTAAGGACCAATGCTTTGTTCTCTCATCTCTTCTCCCTCTGTCGTAAGATCAACATGTCTGAAGACTGGTATTGCTCTTTTAGCATGGGTCTTAGTATAAGGGGTCTGGATCAGGGCTGCAGCCAACAGAGTGGACATTAAAGTGAGCACAAGTACATCTTTGGTTTTGTAAGCCACTAGAATTTCTAAAACATTTGTAGATTCAACGTAACTTGGTCTAAGCCAGCATTCCTCCACCTTGGCATTACTGACATTGTAGTCTGCATAATTCTTTGTTGTGGGGGGGCTGTCCTGTCATTGTAGGGGTATATCAATGTCATTGGCCTCTATGTATCTGAAGCACCATCTCCCCAGTTGTGACAACTGAAAATGTTTCCTGATGTTGCTGAATGTCCCCTAACCCACTTGAATGTCCTCAACCCAGTTGAAAAACACTAGTCTCAGCCTAGTGCTTATCAAAGTGAGGTCCCAGAACCAGCAGTTTCCGCATCACCGAAATATGTTAGAAAGGCAAAGTCTCAAGCCCCTTTCAGACCTACTAAATGAGTAGGGATGGGGCTGGGGCCCAGCAAGCTATAACTTGATGAGTCCTCCAGGAGTTCTGAACATTAAAGTTTGAGAACCGCTGGTTTAAGCTGCTTGGTACACAAGTTCCTTTGTATCAGAAGAGGGTATAATTATTGCTTTCACTTATTTTGATGTCTAAAGCGTAAGAATTCCCTTTTTTGTGAATCTGTAAGACTCGAGAGTACACTGCATGTGTACTTTAGTGTAATACATGTCAGACAAATTAAAGTTTTATAGCGTCAGTAAATTTACTATAGTCTTATAACCCAGTGATTCACTGGGTCACAATAATTTCAAATAAAGAAAAAGAGGTGTATTGCTTAGGAATCCAGATGGGAGTGGCATTTTGATCTTCTAAAAAAAACACTTTGTAAAATGATGTTTTTATATGGATAATCATCAGTTTCTATGATTTGACATTTGTACCCTCATTTAAGCACATTTTATATAAAAAAATTTTTTTAAAGACCGAAGAATTGAGAATCAGTATTCACATTCACAGGTTTATTCGTTTGCTTAATTGCAATTTTTTTCTACAAATAATTGTAAAAAATTGCTTTTCATTTAATTCCCTGTTATATATGTGTGCGAAACAGATCTAGGTATGATCTGCTTTGAGGTTGGGCTAAGAATTAATTAGCTTTGCAAAGTAGGTTATTATCATATGTAAAGGTATAGGCAGTG
>NW_023246213.1:0-749 GCF_002007445.2 Ailuropoda melanoleuca | reverse complement strand
AAGTGAGATGATGTTCGTTGATATTTCCCTGGATTGTGTGGTGTCTCAGAGACCAATATGTGGCACTCTTTCCAGGCATCCGTGAACACTTTCCCTCATGTTTCCTTATTCATGAAGGATGATGANATGTGGCACTCTTTCCAGGCATCCGTGAACACTTTCCCTCATGTTTCCTTATTCATGAAGGATGATGATAGTGCTAAGACGTCCACTGCACAGTGTTGTGTCTGACAGAAACGTGTTAGGCATTTTCGTTCCATTGCCACCAGCAATTTTGATAGGATTTTCCCATGAAGCAAACATTGCATTGGAGGCTGGTTTGGCCAAATTTTGTTTCTCAGTGCTGTGCTGATCGTGTTTCACTCACGGTAACAAAGCACCTTGATTTTTGATCCATGATCTATAAGGCCGATGTGACTTCAAGAGCTTTATCTTCGCACTTTGTTTCTTAGTTCTAAGTGCTGGATGCATCCAAGGCACATTTATCCAATGGGGAATCTGTGTCCCAAGGAAACGCGGATGTTAGCTGGGGATGATATCCTGGACGCTCTTCTTTAATAACGATAAGAAGTGTGCTGGGTCCTCGATTGTCTTGAACTGTTTCATTTATACTCCCTTATTTAATTGAGATGATGTTCGTTGATATTTCCCTGAGTTGTGTGGTGTCTCAGAGACCATTATGTGGCACTCTCTTCAGGCTTCCCTGAACAATTTCCCTTATTTTTCCCTATTCACGAAGGATGATGATA
>NW_023246212.1:0-2110 GCF_002007445.2 Ailuropoda melanoleuca | reverse complement strand
TTTGTGTTATTTCTCTCTCTCGACTGATATAAGAGCTATCTGAAGACAGAGATGAGGCCACAGGTTTATTCTAGACCTCTTGAGAATCCTCAGGGAGCAAATGGTAACCTGCATGATGTTCTTGTAAAGAAAACTGTAAAGTAGGATTAATGACCGATTCAGTGGCCATCCAAAACCAGCACACTTTGTGTCATGATGGTCTTTTCTGTCTTAATACATAAACCCGGAGAGCAGAAAACTGAATACTTCATTGCCTTATGGCCAGAGAGTGGTCATCGTCCACTTGGTTCAGGGAGGGCGCTGCTGAGCACTGGGAAGATGCCCCGCTGGGTTGCCAAGAGCAGAGGTCTGATGACGCTGCTATAACCGGAGCCACTCACCTCACCGCATGGTAGGAAATGAGTATCTTCAATAAGTAACTTAGAAGCTATTTAAATCCGACCAGTTTCCACGGCCAAGAAAGCAATATGAGAAAGTCGTATTAATGGACAGATATGGCTGGGGTTGGGTCCCAGGAGGAAAGGTACTGAATATTCTGGATGGAATGGGGATGGATGTCCAGTCTCGCTCGCTTCGTTGTAATTAAGACAAGGAGGCAGAAAAGAAAAGCAGAAAATAACAGGATGACTTGGAAGAGTCTAAGTGCTTCACGGAGACATCCGGAAGATCCAAAGATTCCAGTGGCAGTCAGAAACTGACTAGTTTCCAGTCATCTACATTAAAAAGGACTCATGGGACAGTGATACCAAAAGCAAGAGTTTAAGGGGAAAAGGCACGTAAGAATAGAGAGGTCAATGTTGAGAAGCGGGTGTTGGTCACATTTTCCCGCTGGTTATTACTCCTGATGTGATATTCGCCCTTCACCTGCCGCAGGAAGTAAATGGCAGACCAGCAGCCCCTCACCCATGCAGGCAAAGCTGTGGACACGCCCGTGTCATTCCTTTTACACACCTCCATGTGGATCCACTTCCCCTAAGCCTCTTAGGATTCCCACCAGGGAAAAGTGAATACCCCCTCACGTTGAACATGTTTTGCAACCTTCTGTTCCTCCCGCCAGTTACCTTAAAGCTTTGTGAAATGAAAAGAATCTCCTCTTAATCAAACGATGGGGAACCCCTGCCAGAGGCTGCTGACCTCTCAGACAGAAGGAAGAACTTCCTGGCAGGGGACGTTGTTAAACGTCAAAATGATTTAGCAATAAAGGTTGTGCAATCAGCTCCCCTGCAAATCTTCCAATCTAGGATGAATCATGTCCCTGAAAAACTGTTGACACCACATGACTTCTGAAAAGGCAGGGTAGACGAGTCTCAGTGCCAAAAATTAACTAGTATGGAAAACCGTCCACGGCACCAAGACGAATCTCTGATTCCTTCCAGCCCCAGCAGTGGATCGCCCACGTGCAACTTAAAGGAGCTGAATGGAATGGAGCCTAAGCCGGACTTAAGCACATTATAAATGATCTTTCCAGACAAGCCAACCTCTTTTGCTCAAAGAGATTATTTTGTCCCTCATGGACTCTGCCCAAATCCTCAGTATGTGGGGTCCAGGAGACTCTAACAGGGTTGCAAGCTCATTCAGCTCTCCTGGACTTAAACAGTTTGCAGAGCTGGTTGGCCCCATCGAGAGTGAGAAAAGGATATCTCTAATTTCTTTAAGACATTGCTTCTTTGCAGTTTCTGAGAAATGGAAACTGTTATTAACTCAGCCTATGATTAATAAAGGGCAAAATGAGGATCCCTGCTTCTTAACACTTTGAAGAATCAAAGATAAATACATTAGGCCCTAGTGCCCCCAGAAGGCTGAGGAGATCCGCGTTACAACTTATTATTATAAGACTTGGCAAACAGGTGAGTTTCATGTTCCAAATGACAATCCAAACACCAGTAGTGATGAAAAACAGGGCATTTGGAAAGACCCCAGCATTAACTCTGCATTGGACCTCGGTCATATTTTACCTCTCACCACAACTTCTGTCTTATTTTCTGAAGAAAGTGCTCCCCAGGGAGATTTCCATTTCAGGAAAATCTACTCTCTTTATATACCAAGGCTTAATCAGGCTCCAACCTTCATCTGTTCTCCTGACTAGATAGCATGCCCCTTAACTTGTAAT
>NW_023246211.1:0-2109 GCF_002007445.2 Ailuropoda melanoleuca | reverse complement strand
TCTTTCTTTCTTTTTAAAGAAACTAATTATGTATGAGTTCACTGAACTGTAACATGTTACTTACCATCTCAGCCTCTGGACTGTGAGCTCCTAATGAACAGGGGCTTTGCCTTTCATCTCTGAATCACTATTCTAAGCACAATGCCTAGCAGTAAAGAGTCACCAAACACATTTTTGTTGAATAAATATAAATGATTGGTGAATAATTAATAATTTGCTATGGAGAGGAATAATGTCCAAAATATTTAATAACCAATTGGTAGAGGCACCTTTTGGTCACACTGAAACCAAACTACCAAGGCAGCAGATAATTTTGTGTTTGTTTGCCTCCTCCAGGTATCAGCCCAGGTTGTAGATGTCTTTGACTTTTTTATACCAACAGGAAGAAAATATATATACTTTTATCCCTACATGCAGCCAACTATTTTAGAAAGATGTATAGACATAATACATTGGAAGCACCTGGATGCATGAACACAGGCCAATAGTCCCATGTTGTTAACCTATTTATATGCAGAGATAAAAGCCTTCCTGTAAAATTTACAATGCTGTTAAAATGCTGCCCTGCCCTGGCCCAATTACCCAGCAGCATGTTTCACATTCTCTGGCAGAGTCTTTCTTGTTAAGTAGCATCAGTAAGTTAGGAAAGGGTGATTTCCCACATCTTTAGGACCTGTCGTAAATCTTTATTGCCTTCTTACTTCACATATTTGGTAACAGTAAATAGCTCCCTCCCTCCCTGAACCAAGATGTTGTCTTGGCTCATGCTTCCTTCATCTTTTAAATACACTATTGCAAATACGACAAAAACTGATTAACCCCTCACTTTCATTCTTGTCTTCGGCCACCCCAAACCAGAGTAGGTTTGCTCACTAGAGTGAACCCTCTGAAATACAGATGTGATCATGGTACTTCCTGCCCCAAAACCATTCAGTTGTCCTGTATCACCTGTAACAATGCTCTTCAGGTAATTTCAAAAATTGAGCTTTTTAAAAATTGCAGGTGCTTTGGCTTCACATGCGGTGACTCCAATTCAACAGGGGACAGGGTAGTGCCCGGCCTTCTTACAACTTTCCACGGGAGAGTCTGTCCCAGAGTCAGGCTGAGGATCACACATCTGTAGGATCAAGTCCCAACTTTTATATGGGGAAGAAGACTATTTGTGACTGGTTTTTGTCTGTCACTTTCGGTTCACTTATTAGCTGTGAGATTTTGGCCAAGTCACCCAAGTGTCTGAGCCTCAGTTACCTCAGTTCAAATGGGGATGAGAGGGGCACCTGGCTTGCTCAGTCGGTGGAACATGCGACTCCTGATACCAGGGTCATGAGTTTGAGCCCCACCTTGGTGGTAGAGTTTATTAATAAAAAAAAGTGGGGATGAGAGTACCAATGTTGCAGCACTATTCTAAGTATTAGAGATAGTATTAGGCCATTTAATTTATCATCCAAACTGAGACGCTATTAATAATTACTCCAGGATACTACACATAAATTTAGACTGTCCCAGGCAAACAGAGACACATGATCATTGTAATTTAGGCAACATATTCAAAGCATCTCTCACAGTGAATAGCATATAGCAGAAGTTCAATATTTATTTTTATTTTTATTGTTCTTCATATCTGTATCCCCTACACTGCTGAAAGCCCTTGCGTGCCAAGGCTGTGGCTCCAGGCACGAATGGCATTCATGGTGTACTCTAACCAAGATCCTGAATGTTCATCTGTCACTGTCCTTCTTCCCCTCCCCCGTGTTCTATTTGTGGATATTTCCCCCTTTTCTCTCTCTACCACTAGCCCACTATTAGCACTTGCAGATCCTAGGACATGAGTGAAAAAGAGGCCCACTTTCAGTACACTTTTTAAAATTAAATCTGTATATCGAGCTAACTGTTACATATGTATCTCTTATTGTTCTACCCTGACAAATATATCTTTATAACAACATGACAGGTCCAAATTTAGACTTCTCGGAAACCTTGGAGTTCCGCGCAGGTTTGTGGCTGGGGGTGCGCTGATTGTAAACCCTGGCCTGCAGCCGGTTCCTCTTCCTGGCCCATCCCTGGCTCCATCCATACACACGAGCATCACGTGAGAAGGTGTGGACACCC
>NW_023246210.1:0-2108 GCF_002007445.2 Ailuropoda melanoleuca | reverse complement strand
TTTTTTAAAAATAGAAATTGAAAGAAAGAAAATAAAATATATCAATTAACCAAGACTTCCCAAATAAAAACCTAACATAATTTTTTCCAACATTTTATCATGCAGTTGGTCATATGTATTCGTAGAAGTTCTATTAACTCTGCCTACTTACTAGCCTTTAATAAGCCAAAAAAGAAAACAACCGTGTTAGCCAGATGTAGTCTTTCCTTCAGCTTATTTATTTTTATATTTTATGTCTTACTAGACTTCATTATTGAAAGATGACATGCCCACCGCTCACAGCGGCAGCAATCCATTAGTCTAATGGATTGGAATTATAGGCTGCCTTAGGAATTGTCTATTGTGTGGCAAAATCAAATGTAAACCCTACTGTGAAAAGTCTTGACACTATTAAATGTGAAAAATACAATGTGTTCAGGAAAATGTTAAGAAAAGAAATGTAGGGTGTTTGACTAACCAACCAGAAAGTAATATGAAGTTTATGCCAAAATAGAAATTACTTGTGTTTTCTTGTTGTTACTTTAGCAGAGTGACCATGCACTCTTGTTCCCCACCCGGCCGTGCTGGCTGAACAGTGGGTACTGACTGATTACTTGTCTCCTTTTCCTACCAAATCCTGGCCATAGACTACTCGTATACACAACTATTCTTACTCAAAATTCCATCTTGTGAATGCTTTCATTCATTCAACACAAACACTTGTCTGCTCTGTACACGCAGCGTGAAGGTATAAGGTTTACAGATATGCCAAAGCTGGCGAAGAACTCACAAGGAAAATCCTTGCCACTTGTCACATTGTCAGAGGCTGTCAGCCTTTCCCTCTTAGCTGTATCACAGGACACCGTCACTACCTGGGCAACACAAGTGGTTCCGGGAGTTCTGTGGTTGGGGTCAGATCTGCAAGGAATAGTCTGGGCTTTGCCATTCTTGTGTTTGGTATTGACTAAGAAAAGGGAAGTGAAGAAGGAAAGGTCCAGCTTTCCTTCCAGAGGCCGCCTATTGCTGACAAAGGAAGTGTCTGTCCCATGAGATGAGTTGCCTTTGACAGATGGTACAGAGGGACCCTTGCAGAGGGGCTTGTGTGTCTGGCCTGGTGGGGGGTGGTCCTCACTGTCACTGCTTTGGTACAGTGTTGAGTCTCCTTGACTCACCTCGTCAAACCCACAGAGATGATGTAGCCCTGAGGGATCATTTGTGACACGTCCTGTCTCTTTATCCTCCTTTATGCCTTTCACTGATTTGTCAGAGGATAGATTTCTCCTCCAGAAATGTCTGGTATTCACATAGAAAATAACACAAATATTTGAATATGAGGCTCAGTTACATTAAAGTTTAATTTTCAGATGATAAAAGCAAGATGAAGACTCTAAGTTTATGGGAGATGTTATTTGGAAATACACATCTTGAAAAGAGACAAGGAAATAGGAAATAAATTAGATCTAAAAGGTACCGATATTCAAAAGTTAAATATCAATCTTAATTTTTATAAGTGACATATTAGGTTTTTCAGCTAAGTAACTTAGAAAAGAAAACACAAAGTCAATTCACAGTATGCTAACATTTAATCTTCATCTAGGAAAAGCTTCTCTTTGAATGTTGTATTGACTTCTCCAAGGGTGAATAAGGAACTCTTCCCGTCTTTATCTGCCTTTGTTTCTCTCTCTCCCATATACTGTCTTATCAAACAGAGTTATGCACTCACACACAAACAGAATCATAATATTTATTTAGTCCAATAATCTTTAGGGATATTTGTTATATACTTAGCACTGTATTAGGTGCAGAGAAAAATATAGTGTGAATTGGTTCCTGACCTCCAGCCTGGACATGTGGAAATGGGACATTGGCTCTTATTCACTCATTCAGTGGATGATTATTGGGTGTTTATTTTTGTTTACTTTTTTAAAGATTTATTTATTTGACAGAGAGAAGACACAGAGACAGAGACAGAGAGCAGCAGAGGGAGAGGGAAAAGCAGACTCTCTACTGAGCAGAGAGCCTGATGTAGGACTTGATCCCAGACCCCATGATCATGACCTGAGCTGAAGGCAGATGCTTAACTGACTCAGCCATCCACGCACCGCTTGGATGTTTAGTCTGTGCCATTT
>NW_023246209.1:0-2108 GCF_002007445.2 Ailuropoda melanoleuca | reverse complement strand
TATGAGCCTGCTTCTTCCTCTCCCACTCCCCCTGCTTGTGTTCCCTCTCTCGCTGGATGTCTCTGTCTCTGCCAAATAAATAAATAAAAAATCTTTAAAAAAAAAAAAAAGTAAAAATATATCTCATTGTCTTTTCCTCCTTGTTATCCCCGTAAGATGGCTTCATTGTTGAAAACTTAGTGAAAAGAAGAAAGTGAAAAATCACCTGTATTCTGACTCCTCAGAAAAGACCTTGTCAGGTTATATTTTGTTTATATTTCCAGATGTATTTCTGTGTGTGTAGGGGTATGTGATGATTTGAAAAGAATCGAGACCGTATTGTATGTACAGTTTTAGAATCCATTTCTTTTCCTTACTGGTATAGTGTGACTGTTTCCTAGTGTTAGTCCATATTCTTCTACTGAATTAATCATCCTGCCAGATCTGGGAAGTCGGGGAGTGTCCGGACCAGCAGGAACTGGATCCTTCGACCCGCCATGGCCTCAGGGCTGGGTCGGATGGTTATGGGGAGGGTTGCTGCTGGAACCAGTGACTGTGACCTGAGTGTGCCGTGGGCAGGCAGGAACCTGGTGGGGTGGGGAGCCTCCTGCTCTCATACGGTCTCCTCTCAGGTCTCTCTGAGGACACAGATGGACACTAGAAAGTTCTGCCCTGCTTCCTGCTTCAATTTTATTGCCTTGACAAATGCTGCCCCTCTTTCAGGCTGCTGATTTTCTTCATGCAGAGCGGTCTTTGCTTGTCTCCTCACGAATGAAGATTGGTATCAGTGGTTACCAGACCCAGTCTCTTGGCAGAAGCACTGGACGAGTCTATTAAAAACACAGATTCCTGGGCTGCGTGGGTGGCGCAGTTGGTTAGGTGTCCGGCTCTTGGTTTTGGCTCAGGTCTCGATCTCGGGGTTATGAGATCGAGCCCCGTGTGGGGTTCTGTGCTCAGCATGGAGTCTGCTTAAGACTCCCTCTCCCTCTGCCTCTCGCCCTTGCTCTCTCTATCTCTCTCTCTCCCTCAAAATAAATAAATAAATCTTAAAAAGAAAACAACCCCTAGATTTCTAGGATCTTGATAAGTCTGGGGAGGAGCCTGAGAGTCTGTCATTGTAAGAAGCCACGGAAGTATTTTGATGATCAGCCAGGTTTGGAAGCTGTGGATTCAGTCAGCTTCGGTAGCCAGTGTGAACTCCCTTCACATGAAGGTCTTTGCTAAGTTTACCTCAGTTCATTGCCTTTTCCCCAAGCACGGCAAGTAGCCCTTGGCCTTCAGGAGGGCGTTTTGCCCTGATAGAACCAGCCGAAAGTGGTGCCTAGCTGCTGGCTTACCGAGCACAAACATTTAAAGGGAGCGAAATTTCCAGAATCTCTGGAATTCTGAGGAGACAAAATTGTTTTCCGTCCAGGGGGAGTGCTGTAGGTATACATCGAGGTTTACGTATTGTGTGTGCGTGTGTGTGTGTACACGGGAACAACGCCTTGTCCCCCAATAAGAGGCACATTCAAGTAACATTATTAGTTGTCACACGCTGCCTTCTAAGGAAGTGTTCTGGCTTCAGGAGAGCGGAGTATGTAAACTGGGCCTAGAACCCAACTCTTCCAGAGATGACAAATGCGTTTTCTGTAGAACGGATGCCAGGCTGCTGCTTGGCGTGTGGGGCAGCGAGAAGACAGGCCCTGAACTGGAGGCTGGGATCCGGCCCTGCCAGCTGCCCCTGGCTGGCCCTGTGGCTCAGAGCCTGGGCCAGGCCCTGGGCTTGGCCGGGAAGCCCCTCCAACAACTTCTCAGGGGCCCATCATTTGCTGGTCGGGGTCCTCAGCATTTACTGGCTTTCCTGTCATTTGGGGTCTGTTTGCTTGGGAGCATTTAGAAATTCTCAGTTTCTGGCCTGTCGAGAGTCCTTTTGCTCTCGTTTCCAATTCCACTCAATATTTATTTTTATTGTTTTATTATTTTTTTTTAAATTTTTATTTTTTTATTTGACAGAGAGAGCAAGAGAGGGCAAGCAGGGGGAGCAGCAGAGGGAGAGGGAGAAGCAGGCTTCCCGCTGAGCAAGGAGCCTGATGTGGGACTTGATCCCAGGACCCTGGGATCATGACCTGAGCTGAAGGCAGATGCTT
>NW_023246208.1:0-2107 GCF_002007445.2 Ailuropoda melanoleuca | reverse complement strand
CTGGCTGTCTCTATCTCTGTCGAATAAATAAATAAAATCTTTAAAAAAAAAGAATATAATAAAAACAAGTTATTTAGAAAAATGGAAGTAAATACGAGAAGCAGCACTTAAAAGGGTTAAGAGTGGTTGCATCTGTAAGTGAGGACTGGGGTGACAAGGTGGCAGGGACTTCATAAGACTGACTTTTGAAAGTAATGATTCTGATAAAAATTAAAATCATGTTTAAAAACTTAATAAATATTCATTGGAAAAAGCTTAGAAAATACACATATGAAAAGAGAATAAAATAAAAGCCATTCATGGCGTCCTAACCCTGAGGACACAGATGAAACACTGGCACATTAGTTTTGAGTCTTTCCACTATATACATATACGCACAGTTTTTTTAAAGTGTGAGATCGTATTGTTAATATTATTTGCGATGTGCATTTTGCCCCTAAAAGTAACTGTGGGAAACTTTCCCATATCAATATTCACCCACTACATCATTTTAATGGCTGAATATTCCCCATCATATGGATAATACTATAATTTATTTAATTCAACCCAACATTAACCATTAATTATTCAGTCAGACTAATTCTTCCAGCAACCAAATGCAACTTTAGGTGCTTTGGGAACAATAGCCAAAAAGAATTTTCTCTACTCTGGATTCAATTGTTGTCATCAATCGTTCCCATTTTTCTTTATCACCAAAAAAGTGAGATATTTCACTTGCTCTGAGATGTTCCCCTGACAATCCACACTGTTTCGTTTTTTAATTCCGTCTCCCATTAAAAGTATAAACGGAATGCATGTGTGGTAGAAGGCCCTCCTTCCTGCCAAGGTCATTTTTCAACCTCAGGTAACAGCACCGCCGTTTTCCTGGGTGGAAGCCCCTCCCCCCTTCTCCCACAGCGCTCAGCCCACGTGGTCTGGGTGAAACTGACCGCACCATCAGGTCTGGCTCCTTCATCTTTCTGGCCTCCGTGACTGGTTCCGAGATGGATGTGTGCACAGAACTGAGGCAAGCCTAGAACTTGTACTGGAAACCTTAGGCGAGAGGAACTTTCTGTCTTCTCCCTGGGATCACGGAGCTGATAAAAGTTCAGGTCTAGAGTGGCTGAAGGCCATTTGCCATTTACAAAGGGAGGGCCTGCCTGGGGATAAAGCCGAAGAGGAAGAAAGATGAGCCAAAGGATGTAAAAAGCCAGATTCCTGATAACACCTTTTGAGCACCTGGTTCCAGCGGTGCCTGACGTTCTTGCATAACAGTTGTATGAATGAACACATTTCCGTTTTCTCTTAATCTCTTTTGGTTGGGGCTGGCAGATACTCCAGTCAAATCATTCAAACAGGATGGAAAATGAGAAAGTGAAAATTAAAAATTTCTCTCCTTAAGCCCTCTTGCCAATTCTCAGTCCAACCCCCCCGCCAGGGGCAGTCACACTCCCCACAGTGTCTTACTGCTGCTTTCAGAATGAGTCTGTGAGTTTACAAACAGGCTAATTTCCATAAATACGTAAAAAGGGTCACGCTATCTACGTTATCCTGCCACTTGTATCTTCTACTTTACCCTGAAGGGAAGATTACCTCTCCTTACCACATCTAGACATTTTGCTCATTTTTCCTAAGCTCTATAAGGACACTTCCTATTCTAACCAGTCCTGGACGGATGGCCACTGAAGTTCACCCCATTTCCTACCATTAAAAACCAGCTGTGATGAGCATCTTCCTTATAGAATGACATGAGGCCGATCCAGAAAGCTGAAGGAGCTGATTCCCGTCCCTCGTCACCTGGGGCCCTTCCAGGTTTGGTTCAATGAGATGTGTGTAAATCGTTCTGGCTGCACGGTGTAAGGACAGCTTCCAGAAATGCTCCTACCACCACCTGTGCCAACTAACAAGGTCAAAATACAAAGGTTCGGGGCCATCAGTCATAACTCAGGAAAAACATGCCTGAGGACAACAGGACGGAATTGCAGGGAGCGGAAGAGAAATGGTCCAAGACGTGCATAGCCAGAGCCCGTGTGCAGAAGGTTCTTCCAGTCCTCACAGGTAGGAAAAGGGCTTTGTTGCTCACGAAAATCTGTCGGAAACATACCTGGTAATCCAGCAGATCTGCACC
>NW_023246207.1:0-2107 GCF_002007445.2 Ailuropoda melanoleuca | reverse complement strand
GTGGGGAGAGTGGGCGTGGGGGTGTGCACTCCTGCATAATTGTATGTTAAATCTAGGAGCATAATGCCAGGGGCGGCCTTCTGGCAGTTGGGCAGTTTGGGGGGGGTAGGTCAGAAAGAAACTGAGAAGAGGCCCCCCTCCACATTCTCTGGGGTTGAGAGGCTGAACTGATTGTGGGTCTGGCAAGCCCTGGGTTGTTAGTCATTGGGCGGGGGTGGGGCTGGGGCTGGCTTCTGAAGGTCAGAGGAGGGGAACCTTGAAGGGGCTTTGTGGCTAGCCTCAGACTTAGTGGCGCGGCCCACCCAGGCTATGCCCAGCACGGTGGGGGTAGTTCACCACATCCATCTTGGAGCTGGGAGGCCTGGGGAGGGCTTTCCCCGCCCAACGCTAGGGAGGGAGTGGAGCGAGGGGAGGCTCGGCTCCTTCCAGTCTCTGTTTAATGTGAGGATAAACATTTTGTGAGAGAAGATAAACTTCCTGAGCTGGGAGCAAAGAACCCCCTTTTCCTGCACCCCCATCTGGAGTTACTGGCAGACCTCAATACCCGTCCTCCTCCTAGCTACCTTAGCAGTCGAGAGCTGAAGCACACCAGGATCACTGCTGCACTCTGGAGTTGGCACGCCCTCTTGTGGTCAACTCAGAAACTACTTATCTCTAGTCACCCAGGAACACACCACTTCCCTGGTGTAGGGGACAGAGAAATAGCTTTCCAGCCATCTAGAGAGCAGGCAAGCAGCCAGAGCAGTCACGAATCCAAACCCGGGGATCCTTTTTGTTGATCAGGGTAGTGGTGTGTGTGTGGGGAAGGTAGCCTCCGCCCAGTTTATATGACATCTTTGAGTTAGAAAAAAGTGGTAAGAGCCCCATGCCAGAAGGGCACTCTCCTCAGCCAAGCACCCCTGTTCACATCCAACACAACTCAGGGGACAGCTCTATGGAGCGGCGGCTCATTCACCTGGGCCCGCTTCCTGTGTCTCCTGCTGCATGGCTTCTCCAGGCCAAGAGCCCTTCCTTCTGCCAGAGCACCGCCCTGTACATCTTCCCCATCGCTCCCTCTCCCCTCCCCCATCCTTACCATCAGGGCATCCCCCCCCACTAAAGAAGAAAGGCTGAGCCAGTAGGACTTATTTATTTATTTATTTATTTATTTATTATTTATTTATTTATTTCTTTTTTTATTGAATAATCTCTGAGAGAAGGGCCCAGGAATAGGAGGGACAAGGGAGGACCCAGAGAAGCAGAGCCCCAGGAAGGGGAAACCCCACCTCTGGGGCTCTGGGCCAAAGCAACTGGGGAACCCACACCTGCCAGCACAGAGCACTCCTTTGGTTTTGGGCAGAAATCCAGCCACTGCCCCACACTGCCAGCCCTGATCTCAGATAGCCTCTGTCCCCATTCTCTGCTAGCAGCAGGACGGAGTGGTTCACAACATCCCAAGGGGGGCCAGCCCTCCCGGATGATGTGGCTGCCAGTGTCACACCCTCCTTCCGCAGGAATGAGAGAGCTTGAGCTCGCTTTCCAGTGGGCATCAAGCAAAGACAGGGGAGTTGTGCCAGTCAGAATACACCAGAAATCCCGAGAAGGTGCTGTCTGTCTTGATGCTGGCATAGATGCCTATGTAATCGCCCACGCCCACCTGCACCCACACCTGGTCCTCTGGCTCCAGCCTCACCATGGCGCCCCCGGAGAGGGAGGCTGGTTTGGGCCACCCCCCAAAAAACTGGAAGAAAGAGGCGATGGACTCGCCGTTCTTGACCAGATCGAACTGCAGGCTAGCCCGGTAGACGGTGGCGTGGACCGCGAAGTAGTAGACCCCGGGCACCTGGCAGGTGAACTTGCCGGTGGTGGCGTCGTAATGCCCCTGCTCGTTCACCAGCACGCGGTCGAAGGGTAGGGGCGCGTCCGACGGCGGAGGCACGCGGCTCTCGGAGCGCTTGGCGCTGAAGGCGGAGCGCGGAGGCACCGAGCACTCGCCGGCGGGCCCGGTCGCTCCCACGGGTCCCGCCTCTCCTCGCGGCCCGGGCTCCCCCCGGGGCCCCGGCAGTCCTGCGGGGGTGCGGGGCGCGGTTAGGGCGAGCGTGGCAGCGGCGGCGGCGGTCCGCAGCCG
>NW_023246206.1:0-2105 GCF_002007445.2 Ailuropoda melanoleuca | reverse complement strand
TTTTTTTTTCAGTATAAGTATATCCCATGTAATATTTGGGACATAGTTATACTGAAAAATTAGTCATTGTTTATTTGAAATTCTAATTTAACTGGATGCCTTGTACTTTTATTTGCTAAATCTGGCAATTCTGGTTAAAGTCAAAGCCAAACCATGTCACCCCAGAGCACGGGCTCTTAGCATTACAATCTGGTGTCTCTGCCTTCAGGAATGATAGCCAATTCCATGGTTTTGGACATTTGGAGACAGGAGTCAAAGCAGAAGATTTGGCTGCCACACACCAGGGCCATGCTGGCTGCCAGGCTCTCTTCCAGTGGGACCACGTGGTCACTGCAGGCTCAGCCCTGCTCCCACTTCCTGACTTAAAGCAACGATTTTGGCCCTGCTGTTACCAACACATTTGGGTGCACTATGTCATCTTGCAGTCAACTCAGCCGTGACACAGCATCCCAGATCTGACCAGTACCCCTCCTTTTGTCTCTCATCATCAATCCATGTGGGCCCCAGAATCTCAATAGTTGGACTTCTGCCTAGACTCCTGATCTGAGAGACCACTTAGGACAAATAATTTAGTGCAGTCTGCCTCTTCCACAGTTGAGTGATTCCTACTTATTAGGACAACCCCTTTTTTCATCTTGAATTTTTGTCTATCGTTGATTGCTTCTGAAAACTCTGTCCCCAAGATACCAGACTTGGCCTGCTAGACAGACCTCTTCTGTGTCAGCCTGCCTTTATCATTTCCCTGCCCACAACTAGCCTACGCCAATGGATGGCTCTAGCTCTAGGTCTCAGTCCTTCCCACCTGCCTTGTCCAGCTGCAGGCAGCCAGCCCGTCAGCCCTGGCTGGATCCCAAGACAGGACAACATGAGCAGTCTCTTCCCTCTGGCACCTTTCCTAACACCATGCTTTGTCCGCTTTTAGTGATTTCGATTCACTATTCTGCAGACTTGGACTTCTGTCTGGAGGTTCAGAGGGCTTGGGGGGTCCACAGGAGCAGTGAGAAGAGGATGCATAGAAGCTTTGTTCATCTCCAAAGCAAAAGCACTCAATGGTACCCGATCGACCCTGTAGCAAATATTAGGAGAGGCAAAACTATTCAAATTCGAGAACTACAGGAACCTTGGATTGATTTTTTTTAATAACAAATCATGCCAGACAATCTAATTAGCATTTTGATGGTGTTATGACATGACTAGTTAATGTAGCAGTTGGTGGTAATATCCTGGATCTATCTTTTAATGAATCATTTGATAGCATCTCATGAAATTTTTACTCACTGTTATCACTGTGTACTTTGTCGCAATTTGCTCAATGCCTCTTAATAAACATACAGACAAACACGTTTCCTGCCCAAGGGAGCTTACAATCAACGAGAAAAGTCAAGCAGAGAAGGGGTTCCCACAGGAAGGAAAATAAAACTTCTGACTACCGACACAGCCTTGCTGTAAATTACCAAGTGCACTGGTCGCATTATCAGTCATCTTCCCAAACACTTATTAAATGCTAATCCGCACACGGTGATGTGTAAGGATCTAGCTCAAGGGAGTTAACCAGGTATGGTCCATGCCCCGCAGGAATTGACAATCCAGAGAGCTGTAGTTATAAATCGGAGAGAAAAGATTGTGCTTCTCTTCTAGTCTCCACTCCTGCCTGGTAGCAAGCACACTGAATTAGTGTTGCTTTTGCCTGGGAAAGAGTCATTATGCCTGCCTTGCTTGTTTTCCTCATAGGCTTGGCAGCACAGGAGCTGATTTCTTCAGCTTCTGAATAATTTCTCCCCTAAAATAAATTAGATTTGCCTTTTGGTTGTTTGTCAAATCCCAAGTCCTTCCATATACAACTCTGCCTCTCTTTCAGGATCTTTCATTTGGGTTCTAACTTAATTTTTAACACATGTTGGAGGGCACACTGCTCATCTTTCAAGAGCAGATTTCAAAAGAAATTTTATAGTTAAGTATCCCCTTTCCAATGGTGCATTAAGCCTTAATGTAATTTACCTGTGTCTCTGTGTATGTATGCGCGTAAACCTACGTGTGAGCCACTCCATCCAGAATTACATCAAGTAGGTAATATGCATATGTAAGATAACAATCCGGATTTATCG
>NW_023246205.1:0-2104 GCF_002007445.2 Ailuropoda melanoleuca | reverse complement strand
ACATGAAACAAATCTTCTCTCATCTTATTTTTTAAATCAGAATTCTTTTAAAGTTAGATATTACTCTGTACTTTCAATTAGTTTGTTCTTTCCATTCATTCACTTTCATGGCTTGGATAAACGGCTGCCACCTGCTAAACCCTGGGCCTACAGACAGGAACCCCAAAGACAATGGGATATAGTCACTTTCCTCAAGAATCTTAGTCTACTGTGGAACATAGACAGGTAAAGAGAAAATTTCATTATGATATGGTAATGCTATAATTGAAAAATAGGACAAAGAACAATGAGGTCACTGAAGAAAGATGATCTTGAGGAATGAGAGAAGATTTCACAGACCGTGAGATGGAAATAAGGCAAAAAATCCTGCTCCCTCTTACAAACCCCTAACTTTCCTCTCCACCTATTCAAATTTTTCATGCCATTCTACCCAATTACATGAAGTCTGCTTTAATAACTTACTTCTGCACTAAGCTATGGGTTCCTTGGAAGTTGAGATGCTGATTCATTTTTTGCATATATATTTTAGGCCATGTACTCCTTGGTATGCAATTACCACAATCTTAATTAAAACAAAGGCTCCTCACCCAGAGGACAGCACCCTCTATATGACCAGATCACGCAGCAGCCCAGCTACCCCAAGCTAACGATGCCACCTCTTGTTTACCAACTGGAATTTCAAGTCTCTCGTATAATGTTTATTCTCTTTCTTAATCTTATCTCCCCCTAACACATACACATACATTTACTCTCTTAATTTTTCTCAAGTTTTATATCAGAAAAACAATGTCCCAGACATGTACAGTGAAATGCTTAAAATGGTGGCTTCGAACTCTGTAGACTTGGATTTGGACTCTATCTTCCTCCTTCTCAGGTATGTGATGCTGGACAAGAGGCTTAAACCCTCTGATCACTGTTTCCTTTCTGAGAGGGGATCATAATTTTTGTCAACCTCACAAATTAAATGTGATAATATCCTCAAAGTGCCATCTGTGCCACAGAGTAAGCACCCTAGAAATGTTCATTGTGATTATCACTGACATGTGCATCCTCTGAGGAGAACGAATACATCCTCCCCCCAATCCTTACATTTGGTCCAGTTCTTCAATAATAATTTTCTCTCCTCTCTTACCCTCCTAGCCTAATCATGCCATAAGGCTGATAATAGTAACACATGTTAAGGAAAAGAACGATGGTTTGTATGTAAATAAAATAAATAGCAGAAATCTTCCATTCCTTCAGCAAGTATTCACTGAGGTCATCCTATATGCCAGGGGTCCAGTGTTTCCTGTAGGTGCAGAAGTGATGGAGACATGTTCTGTAGTGCTAGGAAGAATGTTCTCACAACAGTACGAAGAATACATGAGGCAGGTTCAGGCTGAAGAAAGCAGAGAGGTCCCAACTAACATGAGCGGAACAGGGGTCAAGATGTGCCTCTGAGGCCAAGACGTAAAGGAGAAAGAGGAGTTTTCGAGGAGGTTTTGTAAAGAAGGGTAAGAGGAGTATATTCTAGACAAAGGGAATGTCATGCAAATGCCACTTGGAATGGAATGCAAAGGAGAAAAGGAACATTCTGTAACTAACAGAGCAGTTCCGTCGAGTTAGCACAAGAGTGGGAGATAAAGAGTACAGGGAAAGAGGCAGGCCATCATGCCGGGTACACTGAAGGTCATGGTGAGCAGCTGGGCCTTTATCTTTGGCCACTGTGGGGCCATTGATGTTTTCTCACCAGAAAGTTCTACTTTATAAGACCACATGGGCTACAATGTGAAGAATTCAAAAGGGACAAGAGAGGGGACAGTGTGTCTTGTTAGCAGCTGCAGCAGTGGCAGCAGTGAGAGATAGTCATGGCCAGACATGGGTTAGCGGCATTGGTGGTGGAGGGAAACTTTGGATTTGAGAGACCTTTAGACATAGAACCAGGAGGTCTGCTCAAGAGTGTAGGGACACACTGCACGCAGAAGGAGAAGAAGGTGTGAGATAATTTTGCGCCTCCATTCTAGCTTCGTCTTCTGATAAACCTCGTGTTTCATAAGTACCAACACTCAACGTTCTTGTTCGATTTTACAGGTTCCCAGAATTGAGAAAATTGATCCTAAAGATA
>NW_023246204.1:7140-24215 GCF_002007445.2 Ailuropoda melanoleuca | reverse complement strand
TTCTAAAGATCATGAGGTTCTAAACAGTCAACTCCATCCTTGAAGGTCTACAAATTACATTAGGTAATAGATATACAAAATACACTAAAGGGAACCAAAGTATTTATATTATCCTTAGCTTTCAACCACATCTGTTATTGTCATCTCAAGTCACAGATCAGCAGTAACAAATTTATCTTCTACATGCTTTCACAATATGCTAGGAAAGGCTAAAGAGTCACTTATGGAAATTGTAAGCTAAGCAGACATTAGGGTAAAAACATGCCCTCTAATAAGATCATACACATATGAGGTTAAATAAAACACAGGGTAATGGTATCCATGTAGGCACATCTCTATTATTATGCTACTAATACTGTCCATTACTGAACTCCCCACATGTGTTGTAATTGTCTGGTAGTGTGACTGCGTTCTCACTAGCATGTGACCTCTTTGAAACAGAGCTTGTGTCTTAATTACCTCAGTATCCCTCGTAGTACAAAGTGCTTAATACATTCAGTTCTATCGTAAGCATGCTTTGTTGTTGTTTTTAATTAATTTGAGACAGTGAGAGAGAGACAGAGAGAGAGTGAGGCAGAGAGGCAGAGGGAGAGGAAGAGAGAATTCAAGCCAACTCTGCACTGAGCACGAGCTCCACATAAGACTCCACGACCCTGAGACCACGACCTGAGCGGAAACCAAGAGCCGGATGCTTAACCAACTGCACCACTCGGGTGCCCTACGTATGCTCTGTTCTAACAGGTAACACGGACACCTAGTAAATGAAAGCATGGATTGTTAAAAAACCCTTATAAGGTCATGGTATTAAAGATGTTATTTGGGGACATTGAGTAGTATAGTGTTAGATTCTTATATATACCTGCTGTCAATGGCTTTACACAAGCTATAATCATTAACTAGAGTTTAGATAAGTGTTTCCCTGAGTGTGTGGACCATTTGTGTCAGATTTGCTTTCAGGAAGCTTGTTAGAATGTATTTACTGTCACACCCAGATCAGATTCAGTAAGTCTAGGGAAAGAGGGCAGCTTATTCGTATAAACTGATTTAAAAAATTAGTTCCCCAGGTAATTCTCATGCACCTAAAGTATGAGAAGCATTGGCCACTCTGCTCAGTACAAATAGGGAACATGAATTTAACTGATATTTCGAGCTATTCTTTTACTCACCTACTTTTAATTCAGTTTCAAGCCCCTTCCGGCTCTAAAACAGAACCGAGCAAAGCACTCACGCCATCAGTCAGCACGCATACCACAAGGCTCTGCAAACTTCATGCTTCCGGCAGCATTCACAGTGGGGGCGGTTGGCAACAGTCCCTATTCCTAGAGACTCACAGAAATCTTTAGCCTAAGGTACTGAACTGGGTCTGGAAGAAGCAATTAGGCGTGGGAACAGAGAAGTTTTCTGCATAAGCACTTAAATTCACCAGAGATCCTTAAGAAGAACTACACAAACCAGCTCCTTGCCTTCAGGAGGTTTATAATCAAAGTCAAGAGAGGCTGGAAGTGAAGACTACAGGGTAATCAATCAAATTAAATTCTCAGAGCCAGAGAGCACTGAATGCACCAATCAGTATTCTTTGATGCAAATTCAAATTATTCCTTACATAGGCTTACTGATAAGGACTAACAATGCAAAATAATTCTGGAGGAAATTGTGCTAATTCGAATTCAGCTTTCATTAACTTAATCCCTGAACAACGTTTTAGCGGTATAAAGATTTTCTTAAGAGTTATACTATCAAGAAGCTTGTCACAGAGTTCAATAATAGCCAATATTCTTCTCTAGAATATGATTGCTTAGGACCCTTAAGACTGATGTCATTATAAGAAAAACAAGCTCCCAACTTTAAAGTTGTAAACCAAATCAAGTCTCCAAAAAGCGTACATTAGTTTTCATCTGTTGGACACTTCAAGAATGTGGCCCTTTCCACTGGGTTAATATAGAGAAATTTCAGATCTATCCATAAACCACTGTCTGTTCCCTTGGGTTATTAATTTTTTAAAAAGGAATTCCTGGTATACCCCGTCAAGTTCCCGTCGCAGGGCTCTTAACATTACAGTGAAAGAAAAACCACCACACTGGTCTCTGTCAGTATCCATCTGCAGGAAACACCTGCAAATAAACACTCAATTTTTGTTAACCTCATTTTCATTGTTGAAACATGAAAATTCAGTAAAATATTGGTGGCATGGTTTTTAAAATTGAAATTCAGTGTTGTCTAGATTTTTTTCAGTCGTGTAAACTGTAATTACCACTTGATTTTTAAGATCATTTTCACTAATAAGACCCTTTATAGTTTTCTTAAAGGAAGCATTTATATGGAATCAAATGGCACTGCATCTAAAGCGGTTAAAGTTGAAGTATAATAACATGATTGGGAAAAGTCATTTTAAAAATCATAAAACGTGACCTTGGGTCACTCTGAGATTTCCTCTGTGCCTCAGTTTTCCTATTGTGAAACTGGAGGACTAGACTCCAGTCCTCACAGAGGTGACTTCCAGCTTGACCAGTCCAGGAAACATTATTCACTTACTCATTCACTAACAGTATTTTTTTGTTTCCGTTTTTGTTTTTAAACAAGCCCCTTTGTTTAAATTTACCTTTCTCTGCTTGGGTGAAAGTCCTCCACCCCGCCCTCCGCAGTCCACACTACAATCATTAACGAACAAAACAGAACCCTGTGCTCAATCATTCTTACATAGCAGTTTTTTAAAAGGTGTCATTTGCATAATAAATCTATCTAGAATTATTTATGGGGAAATTCAGACCTTCACATTTATGTCTATATATTGTAATGTACCTACTGACAGAAAATCCTTGCTTAGATCTGGACTCCAGAAGGGAGGGACTCTAACCTGCCTTTTTAAAAGGTCTCTAGCCTATGAGCATCCTATCAAAGGAGCCAAGAGCTTGTCACAGCTTCACAACACTGCTAAGAAGCGGATTCGGTTTTTTGTAAGCCTGTTCTATACATTCTTTAGTTTCTGTTTTCCTTCAGATGTCAAAGATATCCTCTTACATGTATTTTCATTCAAGGAAGGAAATAACTGAACACATCATCATCAAGGGAGGAGCACAAGAAATCGGACCTAAATGCCAGTAAAAGCAGCAGCAGAATACTCCGAGCCTCTGGTCTAGGGAAGGACATCACGGACGGCGGGCTCCACACGTTTGCAGCACACTACTACAGATGCCAAGTGCTGGCAAAGTTACGAGCTTTCATACTACTCAGAAAATAAAGAAGAGAATAAAACAAAACAGGAAAGAATACTACCTTTGCAGAGGCATGATTTCACAGGCCATCCTTGCAGAAAAACTTGCCAGGGACCCTCCCAACTGCCCCTTCCACGCTAACTGGGTGGTCTGTACAGGAAACGTCTCCTCTCGGTGGCTGAGCGGGGCTTGGGGCGCGAGGCTGCACCTCACAGCTGGAGCGGCGACTTGCGCGGCACTCAGCCCGACTACTGCCGCTCCCAGCCGCCAAACTCCTTCAAGCAATGCTCTTTTATCGGCTGCTTCTCTCCATTTACACTGCAGTCCACTTTGACCTTTTGTTCCAGGGAAGCAGCTGAAAGACCCAGCCAATCAGCGGGGCAGCTGCGGTAGTGCTTAAAGGAGCGGCTGCTTTCTCTCCTGCCGCCACGGCTGCTCCTCCTGCTTCTCAGTGGGCTTGCCTAATTCTGGTAACTCGAAACTTTCCTCTTAGCGAATCCACAGACAAGCTTGTCAGTCTGGGGAGAGCAACCAATAACTGCGGCAAGAGCGAAGAGTCCCTGACTTCTCCATGTTGCAGAGACTGCCAAGGAGGAAATCCATTTGTCATGGAAAGAGGCTGCCTATGAAACTAAAGGTTTCTGCGACAGAAGGCAAGAGCGAGGCTCCATCCCCTCTCTTCCTTTAAAAAAAAAAAAAATCCAAACAAACCACTGGCATTGGAAGGCACCATACTTTTCTAGAAAGAAGGCACGCTCCTAGACCCTTGCCCTACCCACATTTATTTCCTGCTGATGTTTGTTTACACTGCAGTGGTTAGTAGTCACTGGTGACATCACCCAAGGCACGTAGCTCACACTTCGGGGAGAATCCATGTCCATGTCCGAAGATTGTCCAGCTTCTCAAGGGATCAAAGCGTCTACTCCCATGGAAGTTATTTCAACTTATTATCGCTGCATTTTATCTTTACAAAAATTGAATGTGTTTATTTGCATAATCATTTCCCTCTAAGAACATCAACAGCATGTTTTGGTTGGTTGCTTATTTATGTATTTATCTAGTGATCTATTTACCTATCTGGCTATTTGTTTATTTTTTACAAGTAACACCAAATCAATTTTTCCATAAGGTCTGCTAAGTGCCTGTTGATTAGCTGACCCTCCCTTGCAGTTTCTGCTTCAGTGTGGAATACTAAAGTGTTATTCTGAGGATCAGAATTGCTAATCCATAGCTTTCATACATCGTAAGAATATAAGTACATTTTAAAAAGATTTCTTTCACATCATGAGGGCTGCAAGGTATTATAAGAAAGCCCAGAGCATCACTTTGCTTAGAAAAAAGGGCAGAGGGCCAGAGTCCATGGTGTTGAGAAACAGTGGGGGCTTAACAGTCCTAAAGGTAGCCTCCTCCCCTGCAGTTTTCCCGGTTTTTTTTTCACAGACCACTCGTAATTCTGAATTTAGGACACAAAGTCCTCGTGTGTGTGTCCTTTTCTTTATTATACCTGCTAATAAAAACATTTCACTGTCTGATGAAATCCTTTACCATATCTATGAAAATGGATTAGTCATCCTGAAACCTGTGTTCAGATATTAAAATAGAATATTAGTAACTAAAATCAGCTTTTTAAAACAGACGTTGACTTAAGTCCAAAACTTACTTTAATTGAAATTAATATCTTCTTTTTTTGATATTAGATTTGGAAGTTCTAATTTGATTCTACAAGTTAGTTCTGTATATTTGCTGAACTTTATTTTTCAGAATGCCTTTAACATCTTGCTGAACACTTCAAGAAACTGCTTGAGATAGAAAATCACAATCATATGTAATAACATCTACTTCATTGATGAGTATACTAGGTACTAGAAGATCGAGTAATTTGTTCGAATTTACATAGGAAGTCAGTGGCAGAACAGAAACTGGATTCAGAGTTTGTCAGGTCCAGCTCCAGAATTCTGCCACATCACAGCACTTACTCTATTCTATATGTATATGAGTAGTTAAATATTTTGTCAGATACAGATAGGTTTGGAAACACAGTTGGCCCTTGAACAAAACAGGTTTGAACTGTGCAGGTCCACTCACACAGATTTTTTTTTCCGATATAGTACAGTGCTGTAAATGTATTTTTTCTTCCTACTGATTTTACTAACATTTTCTTTTCTCTAGCTCACTTTATTGTAAGAATACAGTGTATAATACAACTAACATACAAAATACGTTAGTTGACTATTCATGTTATCGGTAAGGCTTCCAGTCCACAGTATGCCATTAGTAGTTAAGTTTTGGTGGAATCAAAAGTTGTACATGGTTTTTTGACTGCATAGGGGTTGGTGTCCCTAACCCTCGTTGTTCAAGGGCCAACCGTGAAGTTCAAATGACAGAAGTGTTGTTTTGTCTTCTCTGAATTTTATGAACACACCAATGCTAAATGGCTAAAATGAGTTCAACAATAAAGGACCCAGCATCATAAAAATATGCTAAATTAAACCACAATTTACATTCGACATATACTAAAGGTGAAATATTGATGAATAGGGGCATTCAAATTGTAACATCTGATTCCACTTATGTTTCCTGATAAATTAAGTCTACATATCAGCATTCCTCTAATGTGCCATATTACTAGTAAGATGTCAATGGTTATTTTTAAAAATTACCAAACGCTCTAACTCAGTAATCACATGCCTTCCCAAGTTTCATCATTTATTTATAACAATTCCTCCTTTTTGGGACTCTCGGTTTCTTTTCTGGGTGTTACCCGATGACCATTTAGGAATTAGTACCCAGGGTTACAGCTCTTCCTCTCTACCACACCCACCGCCAAGGAACCTTTGGATCACTTCTCTCCTTTGCTACTTCTGTTGCGAGCACCTCCAGTTAGTTCCTCAGTCAGCCAGCAGGAGCACCATTGCCTGAACTCTGCTGGTTCTAACGCCTGACTGCATTTGCTCCGCACTTAGCCCCTTCCCATGCATCACTTAACCCCCATGCTTCTGCCTCCCCCATTCCTCCTCCACTTCCTTAGCCCTCTCGTTAGTAACAACTGTTCTTCTGCCTGCAGAGGATAACCTGCACCCAAACTAACTGGCATGCAGCTTAAAAAAAGGCACATTCCTGGCTCTCCTCAGCATTTAGTTATTTCTAAAACGGGTTCACTAGCTTCCTCCTCGTCTTCACCCTTTCTAAATCCTGCCAGCTGGGTTCTCTACTGCCAGACTGCTAAACATTGCAAAAGAAAGTCACAGAACCCTGGCAATGAGTGGTACTAAAAATTCATACTATTTAACCTCGTCATGAACCTCAATACCGTGTGGCAACCTTTTAAGTTATCTTTAAAGGATTTTTCCCTGCATTCCCATAGAAACTGCTGCAGATCTTCAGTGCCACAAATCTGAACCTCTCTCAGTCGCTAATCACCTCGCCTCCAAAATTTATTGAGAAAGCCAAGATCATCAAATATGAGTGAGTGAGTGAGTGCCTTTGGTCTTCTTCATAACACTTAAGGGTTTAAGTGCACCCCTGCTCCCCATATATACACATCACACACACATCTTGCCTTCTTCTATTTGACTTCTTTCTAGTCTAGGAGGAAAGGTCTCACTCACAGGACTCCAATTTCTAGTCTACTTTTTGGATCTCATCATTTCCTCCTTTCGCTGAAGAAGCCTCATCTCTCCTAGATCTTAAATCTGCCCCCCTTCCCAAAGGCACCCAAGTAAGTGTCCCCCAGCCTTAAAAAGTTTTCCTTAGTGGCCCTGCCCCCTGGTGCAGCAGTACTGTTTCCCCCTCCTTCCCACTGACAGACTTCCCCAAAGCCTTGGCCATTCCCACTTCCGCATAAATTACTAACTCCCGCCCCATGCCAACGGAGTTGAGACTTCATCACTTTTCTTAAACTGCTTTAAGGCCACCAGTGCTGTTTTGACTATGAAATCTCAATGCCTTTTCTTGGAGCCCTTTCTACTCTTTTTTTTTTTTTTTTAAGATTTTACTTATTTATTTGAAAGAGAGAGAGAGCAAGCGAAAGCTAGCATAAGCAGGGTGAAGGGCAGAGGGAGAAGCAGGCAGAGGCAGAAGCAGGCTCCCCACTGAGCAGGGAGCCCAATGTGACACTTGACCCCGGGACTCTGGGATCATGACCTGAGTCAAAGGCAGACACTTAACCAACTGAACCATCCAGGCGCCCCCCTTTCTTCTCTTACCCTTTCAGAAACACCCACCTATGGTTTTCTGAGTCTTTGGCTGCCTGTAATCTTGCCTGGGAATTCCCCAAATGTCCCTGATGACTCCATCCTTTTATTTCATTTGTCTTTCCTCCTCTCTTAACAACCCTCCCTGCCTTGCCTTCTAGCCCAGCACCATTCAGTACAGACATTTTATTAGAGCTTAATAAATTGTGCTCTGGAATTAGGCTCCTGGGGAGTGTATCCTGACTCTACGGCAGACAGACGAGCAGAGTAAACTTGGGCGGGCTGTATATAAAGCTCTGACGTTCCTCTGAGAAATAAATGAGATCATGCTTGAAAAACAGAAAGAATAGTGCCTGGCAAATAGAAAGTGCTAAATCATTATTAGTATTATTATCCTAGTCAACACTTTCAAAGCCTCATATTATCTGATCCCCACATTTCTCCTCCTCCTGGCCCCTTTTGTTAATGATATTGTTATTCTCTTTATGAATCAGATTCAAAGGGTGAGTCATCTCTCCTTCTCCTCCCTTGCCTCTCCTTCAGCAAAGCTATCAACTGTCCTGTCTCCTTAATCAGCTGGCCTTGGTCATCTGTAGTAGGACGATGATCCTTCCGCCTCCATTCAACCTATCTCCAACCCACACATTTCACCATCAGAGTGGGTTTCCTACAGTGACTGATCTGCTCGCTCATCACTCACCCTTCTGCTCAAAACCTTCATTAGCTCCCACCACCTCTTCAATAAACCCCAATTCTTTAATATGATGGTTAAGACTCTCCACCAATTAACCCCAATTGACTCCTCCAGTTCAGCGGCATATATTTCCTAAAGAAATCACTCCAGACAAACCTGGACACTATTTCTGAATCTGCTCTAAACTTTTCTACCCCAAACATTTGTTCGTACTGTTTCCTCTGTCTGGACTATTTTCCCATTCCACTTTCTCCTGGCAAAACTCTGTCAGCCAGGCTTAGGACATTTAGAAGAAACCTCTTTCCCCTTTTAAGTCCTATAGCCCTTTGCATCTCTAATGATATTTATCTTTTCTCTCCCCCCCAACAGTTTTATTATTATTTGAATCTATATGTTACTTCCCTATTGTAATATAAGATCTCCAGGATAAGAACTCCATCTTTCCTGTAGCAACTACACAGAACAGACACTCGGTAAGTGTTGAATAAATTCACCGATAAGTCAAACATTCTTCCAGAAACAGAAGCATAGCTCTTTTGATTAGATTTTAATTTATCAAGCAACATTTTCATCCACTTTTTAACATATCCCATTGTAGGCCTACACTTAAGATAAAGTAGATGCTTCATGTAGGTTCAGATAAATAATAATAACCAGTAACTGATGAAAGAAATAAATCACTGAATTTGCACATTGATGTACAATTAGAGACGTACCAAGTAAGACTGTAAGATTCTATCCAAAACTTTTGAAAGCTTTTAAGCATTTTACATTATCCAGTTTCTCTTGGATTGTCTATTTCCTTTTCTACACTTCAGCACGCTTGCAGACTTCTAATTTTCTTACATAATTTCTTCAGCAAATTCCAAGTGTTTGGTAATATGTGTGTTTGCCCTTGTGCCATTAAGAGCAGCCACTGCTCCAAAAATGATGTGGTTTCATTTGTTTCAATTTCAACATCAATTTGAAGCAATCAAAGAACCAAGAACATTTCTTGGACACATTAGTTTGCTTTCATATATTGTTTTAAAATCAGACTGATTTATTTCCTAAGACAAAAGGACATATTAAGACAATTTCTTTCTTACAAATTTGGTAACAAGGTGCTTCTTAGACAAAGTTTCTTCCTCATATTTTTATCAATCTTTGTAAAATGCAGTAACGAGCAACGGCTTTCACAAGACAGTCACACACAGGACTCATAAATGGTGATGACTAAATCTGATAGGAGTTTTTCATAATCATGAAGCCAGTATTATTAGGGTACATATAGTTTCGATACTCTGATATTGCCGCACAGGATCCGGATTAAATTTGCTCTCTGGCAATGTGTTAGAACACTAGTGAATTTCAGGGCTCTTCAGAGAATGTCATCCTCCCAACAAGAACAAACGTCAAAAAAAAAAATGGGGGTGGGGAGGGACTAGAGAGGTCGTATATATGTAAGGCAACTATCATTTCTTCAGAATCTATGCTGTGCTCATTTTAGCAGATGTGGAAAGGAAAAAGTTAATTAACTTGAACACTCAGCTAAGAGTTGGCTGACATGAAGCCAGCATCTGAACGCCATAGCATTTCCACTCTATAATAGCTCTTAAAGATAATAAAGTATTATAATTACCTGTTGATATCACATATTATCAATAAGCTACAGGAAACAAAGAATCCTTTCTTTTCTTTTAGTCTGAGGCTTATATTTAGAGAAGAGTGTGTGTGTGTGTGTGTGTCTGTATTATAACACCCTATAATGCTGTCTGAACCAAAGACATACACGGGACCGGAACAAACGTCTCGTGCTATCACTGAGTCAACACTGTGCGAGTGCGTGTGTGTGTGTGTGTGTGTGTATGATAACATCCCATAATGCTGTCTGAACCAAAGACATACACGGGACCGGAACAAGCGTCTCGTGCTATCACTGAGTCAACACTGTGCGAGTGTGTGTGTGTGTGTGTGTGTGTGTGTGTGTGTGTGTGTATTATAACATCCCATGATGCTGTCTGAACCAAAGACATACACGGGACCGGAACAAACGTCTAATGCTGTCACTGAGTCAACACTGTGCGAGTGCGTGTGTGCATGTGTAGCGGCAGCAGCCAGTTGTAGCTGCAACGGGGGAAGGACGTGGTTGGGGTGGGCTCTTGAGGGAAAGAGGAAGATAGAAAAAAGATGGAAAAATGAAGCTTTAAGTGGCATTCTTAAGTGTATTCCTCTTACTGAGAAATTAATATAGGGAAATGACAGATGGGCTGTCAGTTGTTTTATATTAAAAAAACTAGTGTTTAAGAATAATTATTAAAACCTTATAAAAGATTTATTTTAGAAATCAAACAGTGATACTCAGAATAGGCTCAAACTAAGTGACACAGAATTTCTAGTTAGGTAAACTATTTCCTTTGTTAACAGAAATCAACCTGCTTGCATTGCTTAAGGCCAACATAAAAAAAAAAAAAAGAAAATCGACATAATTTTTTTCTCATTTATTAGACTTATCTATAGTAGAAAACTGCTGAAAAAAATCCTGTGGGGATAGAAATTGTATACTTGGTTTTCCAAAGACACCTCTTTAATTCTAATGGTGGATCTTACTTTTAATACTGTGTGCTGGCTTCCTTCACCAAAATATATCTGACCAGCTTTGCTGGACCTCAGAGGGCTCAGAGGGTTCATTTATACAGGTGCTAAAATCCTTCAGCGTGGCAGGGAGGTAATGGCAAGGAGAACACTGCTTCAACCGTGAGCCAGGGTTTCCAGGCCTCGACACCTGGAGATACACTACATTCACGCTGTCCTTCTTCATCTCCCTGGCAGCTTTGATTTTACTCAGTGGTTCCAACATTCCTAATATAGAAAATACGATTTAGAACACTCAGCAGGAAGACTGAGTAATGATTTGAAATCAAAAGTCAAGTGTTTATATTTCATGGTACGTGAATACACAGTTCTATAGAAATGCATACAGAAAGTTTCTCTATTTTTTCCTTAAAAAAGTAAATTTCTGTAACAACTCAGGGA
This sequence comes from Ailuropoda melanoleuca, assembly GCF_002007445.2. Lineage (NCBI taxonomy): Eukaryota > Metazoa > Chordata > Mammalia > Carnivora > Ursidae > Ailuropoda > Ailuropoda melanoleuca. The sequence goes on along the minus strand of NW_023246204.1, from coordinate 13,101 downwards.
CTGAAATTTCTCCATAAAAAGTGGCTAAAAATAAATTCTTTGAGACAACTTACATAATTGTTCCCCAACTTTCTGGGACAGAGAAAAATCCACATTTTCGCCAGATGGAATCACAGTTAGTGATCACTGCCAATACATAAGTGCTTGAGCACGTTTTCCTGGAATGGGACTCCGCGGGCATGACTTGCTCCAAATGCCCCTTGGGAGTCCAGATAATAGTGTTTCTGTTCTTATAAAACAAGTCGTGTCCCACACAACAGCTGCGACCACACCTGAGATCAGCCGCCTTAAATTGTCCCAGTGAACTTTCACCCTGTTAAGTGATATTTCCTGGCAGAGGAGAAGCAGGTTTCAGCAGAGCTTCCTTAGAGAAATGTCAAAGTTGGTCAGGGTGATACGGTAACCGACAGTCGAATTCTGTATCCACACATCATAAAATAAGCCTCATCCTTCTGAGACTTGAAACACTGAGCACCACACCAAATCTCTCAAGGTCAATACACTGGCTGGTCCTATTTATTTACTTCAACACAAAGCACTGTGCTTTGCTTTGGAGCAACCAAATAAATAAATAAGTGAAAATATATATAAAAACAAATAAGAGGAAGTAGTGATTATTTGTGTTGCCAAGAATAGGTCACATAAAAAAAAAAAAAGATCACAATCATGGTGCCTTAAAGTGTCAACATCCCTACTGCACTTTAAATGATCTGATTTTTTAAAAAGTGCTTTTAAATTCAATGTCTCAGAGAATTGGACCCATTGCTTTAATTGTGTATGTGTCATATCTTCTCTATCTAGTGCTATTCATGTATAGAGCATTATTAGAATTCACAATGAAACCAAAAACATTTTTTCCTCATTGAATTCTAGTGAGGAGATACATAAATTGAAAAAAAGAAATTTCAAATAAATTATGAAATAAACTGGATGTATAAATAAATTACTAAATTAAGCTAATAAAACCAGTGATGCCCTCCATAGCCAGTGCAATTGATTCACTATTTAAGGATATAAAGAAAATGCCTTGAAAAATAAATTATAATTCCACAATGACTTTCTAAAATATTACTTCAGGAAGACAACTCGAAAACTTAAATCAGTCCAACTTTAAAAGTCTAGAAACAGCCTAGTAAGATACTTTTGAACAAATATGAGTACCTCTGGAAATAATATAATCCTAGATTTTAAATAACTCCATAAAGACAGATAAATAGTATAGAATTTGGCCAAACCAAGTAATAACTGAATGGATTCTTTATCACTAAGTGTAAATGAGATAATATTATCTCTTCCTTTTCTGTCCATTAGACCATGACCAATGCCTGTTCTTTTTCATGCTCCCCAACCCTCCCATTTAATTTTTTATTACTTAACCTCTGAGTTATAGGTTTTTCTTAAGAAGTTTTGCTGAGTTTAGTCTTTTCCACCCTAAATCCAGATTGTACAGATTTGATATTCCCAAAACACCACTTTAAAAATGTCAGAAAGCTCTGAAAGTTTTTCACAGCTTACAAAGTAAAATCCAAATTCTATACACACAGGGCCCTTCTACCCTACTCCTCTGTTTTCATACTCATTACATTTCTCTCCTTCACTGCAACTGGGGGTCCAGGCAAACTGAACTGTCCTGGCCTACTGTCCTGTCTGCTTTCCTGCAGTTTCTATTTCAGGCATTTCTCCTAGCTTGGAATCCCCTCCTGGCCACATACCCACTGACCCAAAGCTCAGTCTTCCTTGGGTTTCTTATATGCTACCACTTCTGATTCCTACATTCCGGGGATTTTATCCTGAATGAGTAAAGCCATAATTGCCAAGTCCAAAAAAAGTTGTCACTCATCACAATTTCTCTAAAAAAAAATTTTTTTTTAAAGATTTTATTTATTTATTGACAGAGAGAGAGACAGCCAGCAAGAGAGGGAACACAAGCAGGGGGAGTGGGAGAGGAAGAAGCAGGCTCCCAGCAGAGCAGGGAGCCCGATGTGGGGCTTGATCGCAGAAACCTGGGATCACACCCTGAGCCGAAGGCACACGCTTAACGACTGAGCCACCCAGGCACCCCAATTTCTCTAAAATCTGACAATTACTACTTCCTCCTTGAAGCATTTGCCATCCTTGATTTAAAAGACAACAAAAACATTTTTCTTATTACAAATTATATAGTTTATGTTCACATAACAAATTTACAAAATGCAGACAAGAAAGTAAAAGTCACACGTAATCCATCACTTACCTAACCAGTGTTCAATGTGATTGTATATATTCCACTTTTTCCTATTTATATATAATACACAACATATACAATTATATATAAAGATGGGACAATGTGAAGGTACTTAGTGTCACTAAACCATAGTATACTTAAAATGACCAAAATGGTAAATTTTATGTACATTTTGCCACAGTATAAAATATTAGATAATGTACTATATACTATTTTATAACACATTTTATATAATAACCAGTTATATATTTCTATGATATTTCTAATCCTCAAAAATATTTTCTATGCTTGTCTTATCAGATTTTTTTAATCCATGATGATGGTACTTTTAATTATTTGGTTCAAGGAGTGACTGCCAGATTTCCCCACTGTAAAAGGAGAAATATTATCTGTGAGATGATCATTTGAGACTGTGAAAGTTTAGACTCCAGATATATTGTTAGCATCTACTTTGAAGGCAGAGACAATAGGAATTGTTGATGGACTGGTTGAGAAAGAGTAGAGAAATCTCAGATTTTTGGATTGAGTAACTGGGTGAATAGTGGCACAATTTATTGAGATGTGGAAAAACCTGGGTAGAAATGGGACCGCCTTTTCTTAGACAGAAGTGTGAATTGGGAGGCGTGTTTTATACAGACTGAGTGTGAGATATTTATCAAATATCTGAGTGGACATACCAGGAAGCCAATAGGCAAGACCAGCCTCATGGGCACATGAAATGTGCAGTCTCCCAGGGACCCATGCTGCTCTTAAGGCTCTGGTGTTGCTGTCTTGAAATTTTTAATAATTTTTAACAAGGGACTCTGCTTTTTCACTTTAGGGGGGGCACCCCCAAATTTAGTAGGTGGTAGCACCAATTGGATATATCAATTGGGAGTATGATGGAGAGGTTGGAGGAAAACCAACCTCTGGAAGGTCTGTAAACAGTCTGGAAAAGAAGACAGATTTTGCAAATCAGACTAAAAAGGGTGTCCAATAAGACTAGAGGGAAAAGAGGTGAGTGTAGTATTGCAGAAGCAATGTGAAGAAAGTTCTTCATAAGGGAGTAACCTGTTGGGTCAAATGCAGCTGAGCTAGAGTAAGGTGAGAACAGTAGACTGATCTTTGGATTTGGCAAGATGGAAATTGTTGGTGTCCTTAATAGGAACAATTTCAGTGTTGTGTGGGTTAAGAACAGGAGGAATGGATATGAAGACTGCAAGTATGTATACTCCTTTATCGCAGATTTGCTCTAAAGGAGAAGAAAGACACTGTTTCTGGGGAAGGATTAAAAAAGTGTTCAGAGCTATGTTTCTATCTAATGGGAAAAACCTAGAAGAAAGACTTTGATGTCATAGAGGAGGGAGGTGATTATTGGAACACAGTGCTTGGGTCAATGAAAGGGAATGGGATTCAGAGTACAAGCACAAGGGTAGACTCCAGAGGTGCAAATTTTTTCATCCATAGGAGATGAATAGAAGGGAAGGCATAGTGTAAGGGTACAGATATGAATACCTTTGTAGATTTGGGAGGTAGGTGGGTAATATCAGTCTTTTGTGACTGTTGTGTGAAATAAGATAAAACCTTTGGGCTGTGCTATAATATTTTATAGATCTAAGCCGTGTCCATTTCTCTTTTGAACTGAGGTTCATGTTTTCAGAAAACAAAGGCGGGGGTGAAAGAAGAGAAGAGCTAGGATGCTAACTTAATTTTATTTTTGTTTTGCTAAAATCAGGTTCAGATTTTTGATAAGAGGACCAAAAAGACAATTCCATGGGAAAAGAATAGTCTTTTTAGCAAATGGTGCTGGGACAACTGGATATCCAGAAAAGATATGCAAAAGAATGGAGTTGGACCGATGCCTCACACCACATATAAAAATTAACTCAAAATGTACCCCATACCTAATTGTAAGAGCAAAACTATAAAACTCTTACAAGAAAACATAAACATAAATTTTCATGACTTTGGATTAAGAAATGGTTTCTTAGATAAGCCATCAAAATCATAAACAGTTAAAGAATAAAATAGATTAATTCAACTTGATCAAAATTAAAAAACTTCTGTACTTCAGGGAGCATTATCAAAAAATTGAAAAGACAACCCTCAGCCTATGAGAAAGTATCTGAAAAATTATATATTTGATAACAGATAGTATCCAGAATTTTTAACTAACTGTTCCAACTAGTAAAAAGACAACCCAATTTAAAAATGGGCAATTTTTAAATGCCATTTCTCCAAAGAAGATATACAAATGTCTAATAAAACACATGAAAAGATGGTCATCATTAGCCCTTAGGGAAACACAAACCAAAACCACAATAAGACACCACACTCAGCAGAATGGTTGTAATAAAACAAACACAAACAAGTGTTGACAAAGTAGAGAAACTGGAGNAGCAGAGAAACTGGAAATATCACACATTGTCAGTGGGAATGCAAAATGAAGCAGCCACTTTAAGGAATAGTTTATGGGTTCCTGAAAAAGTTAAACATAGGTTACTATATGAACCACCAACTCCACCCCAGGCATATACACAAGAGAACTGAAACATGTTCATAGAAAGACTTGCACCCAAATGTTCATACTAGCATTCGTAATAGCCCCAAAGTCCATGCAACCCAAATGTCCCTCAACTGATGAATAAGCAAAATGTGGTGTCTACATACAACAGAATTTTATTCAGCCTCAAAAAGTCATGAAATACTAACACATTATAATATGGATGAACCTTCAAAGCATGTCCTAAGTGAAAGGAGAGGCAGGAGGATGCATATTGTATGACTGCATTTATATGCAATGGCAAGAGCCAGAGCTTCATAGAGATGAAATGCCACTGACCACTGACAAAGAACAAGGGGACTCCAGATAAAAAGGAACAATGTTAGCAAAGATGCAGAGGTGTATGGCATCTTTGAAATAATGTGCTTGCAATACAGCCTGAGCGTAGGCTAAAGAACCATGGTAGAGTAAAGTAAGTAGATAGAGCCAGATTTTTAAACAACTTGAATACCTTGAACTTTATTCAATGAGAAGTCCTCTTGGCTTTTATAGCACCTCTCTCATGCCACTTCTAAACCTCTTGCATTATTTATTTTTGTTAACTACATACAAATTTGTCTCACTTAATAGACTGGGAGGCCCCTAAAGATTAGAGAGCATGTCTTAGTTCTCCTTGGCTTTGCAGGGCCCAGTGCAAAATGTGCCCACTAGGAGTTTGTTGAGTTTGAATTACTAAAATAAATTCAGTTAAGGCCACAGTAGTCCACATATACTTTGATGATTTATACGCTACCAAAAATTATCTACATATATGACAATAAATTTCCTCACTGTTACCTACCTTCTCTTTCATCAACCAGTCATACTATTATCAAACTATATTTTGGCTAATTGAACATAATAAAAAATAAATAAGTAAACAAAATAAAACAAAAAAGAAACCTTACCAGGAACACAATTAACATATTTTGTATGTTTTATGTATTGTATACTGTATTCTTACAATAAAAGTAAGCTAAAGAGAATGCTAAGAAAAGCATAAGAGAAATTTTTTTTAAAAACTTTGGAAAAAAAAGCTTTTTTTTTTTTTAAAGATTTTATTTATTTATTTGACAGAGAGAGACAGCCAGTGAGAGAGGGAACACAAGCAGGGGGAGTGGGAGAGGAAGAAGCAGGCTCCCAGTGGAGGAGCCTGATGTGGGGCTCGAGCTCAGGACTCCAGGATCATGCCCTGAGCTGAAGGCAGACGCTTAAT
>NW_023246204.1:0-6993 GCF_002007445.2 Ailuropoda melanoleuca | reverse complement strand
TTTTTTTATTACATTATGTTAGTCACCATACAGTACATCCCTGGTTTCTGATGCAAGGTTCGATGATTCATTAGTTGGGTGTAACACCCAGTGCACCATGCAATATGTGCCCTCCTTTTTTTTTTTTTTTTAAAGATTTTATTTATTTATTTGACAGAGAGAGACAGCCAGTGAGAGAGGGAACACAAGCAGGGGGAGTGGGAGAGGAAGAAGCAGGCTCCCAGTGGAGGAGCCTGATGTGGGGCTCGAGCTCAGGACTCCAGGATCATGCCCTGAGCTGAAGGCAGACGCTTAATGACTGCACCACCCAGGAACCCCAGAAAAAAAAACTTTTTAAATTGAAGTTTGGATCCCAGTGAAATGTCAAAATTTGAATAGTCAGAGCAATTGTACTGAGTGGCAGATTTTGGTGAATGGGTAGAAAGCTATTTGTTCTTTAATAATCAAAATACTTAGAGAAACATCAGAGACTTTCATTTTAAACCACAAGAATATAAGGAGATTGGAGTTAAACACTGGAAAATATTTTTAATAGTCAGCTTACATGAAATAGTTCATCTGAGAAGACCTTGGAATTATTTATTGTGGGAGCCAGCAGTAGTTAAGAACTGATTAGAAAACTATCTGTAGAGATAGAATTAGGTATTTTTTTCTAACCCATTCTGGGACCTTGGGGCCTTTTACAAACATACTTTTCTATAAACCCTTGATAGGAAGGCCGGAGAGTGGCAACGCTCTGTTGGGGAAGTGTGTGGGGAGGCTTACCACTGTGCTTTTCACAAGGCAGCATCAAACTCTCCTTGCCTCACATGCGAGCTACTGCAGTAAAGCCTGCAAGGTCGGCAGCACAGTTAAAATATTTGTAGTTTTTCAAACAGGATGATTAGGAATCTTGTAGCTAAGAATCCTAATTTCATTTTTTTAAAAAGATTTTATTTATTTATTTGACAGGGAGATAGCCAGCNGGCCATCATCCAATTACCCCATTCTCCCATCCACCTTCCCCCCAGCAACCCTCAGTTTGTTCCCTATAGTTAAGAGTCTCTCATGGTTTGCCTCCCTCTCTGTTTTTATTTTTTCTTCCCTTCCCCCATATTCATCAGTTTTGTTTCTTCTTCTTTTTTTTTAAAGATTTTATTTATTTATTTGACAGGGAGATAGCCAGCGAGAGAGGGAACACAGCAGGGGAGTGGGAGAGGAAGAAGCAGGCTCCCAGCAGAGGAGTCCGATGTGGGACTCGATCCGGGAATGCCGGGATCACGCCCTGAGCCGAAGGCAGATGCTCAACGACTGTGCTACCATTACTGAGCCGAAGGCAGATGCTCAACGACTGTGCTACCCAGGTGCCCCCCTAATTTCATTTTGATGTTCAGTAGTCAGTTGAAGATTCTGAAACTTGGCTCCAAGTATCAGAGCTTGAGACACTACAAGGAACACACATGTTCAGGAAATCACTGGAGTGCCCTTTATGAAGTACAAACGGGGTGGTTATCACTGCTTTCTGTGGCTGGCTGGACTTTATAAATGAAGACAGTCATATTTAATTTCAGGACTTAATAGATGAGGATGCTTGAAGGACAATGGGTATGGTTAAAATTGTTGAATATCGATTCATTATTAATATCACAAAGTCTCAATCTTATGAAGTGTACTACTGTTACATGAGACTAAAATATGAAGTGCTGTTTGGCAAACATCACGGGGCACACACTTTCTGACACTGGGGCAGAGAGCTGCAGGGACTGGTTATGAGCCTCATAAAACAATGGATTTCTCCTGTATACATAAGCAACATGTTACTGATATANGGGTGTTTTTAGGACACTGTCATTAGGGTCAGGCCACAACAAGCAACATGGAGGTGGTCAGAAAATGGTTCTTAGACAGTTTCCGCATCTAGGGCTTTAGTAAGCCACCTGCAATTTCAAGTGACTCAGTCCTTGGAGTGACTATAATCAGATGCTCATCTTCCTTAGCAAGACTGTAAGCATAAAAAGAGCAATTAACAATAATAATATTCCCAAAACCTCATGTGCATTAGGTGTTAATCTAGGAAATTTCTAAGAATGTTGAATCAGGAAGTGTCTAAAGGTTCAGTAAACTTAGAGCGATGGAACAGATCTAAGGAAATAAAACCTTACTGTTGGCAAGTCAGCAAGGCCAGTACAATTTCATATCTTAACAAGATAAAATCTGAAGTACAAAGATGGAGTCATTGCTGGCAACTCTTTCCATGTCTTTCCCCCTTTGCTCATAAGTCCCTACTTAGTAGAGTAATATTAGCCCCTAAAAGGCCAGAGTGGTTTCATTACCTGCCCTGGTTCCATCTAGTCCCTCTGTGACACGGTTGTGGGAGGACCTGTGACTAATTTCTCCAAGCCTTCTGGTCCATAAAATCCATACTGATGAAAAGTATCTGACACAGTCATCTGTGCAAACATAACCTGCACAGTTGGGCAAGTTATAGCAGAGGATTCAATTTTTAGTAAGCGTTTATTTAACATAGCAACACATATAATTAAGATTACTAGTGATAAATGAGTTTGTCCTATCATTCTTAACCATGATCCTATTTCTGAGGTTAACAACTAAAGAGATCAAAATAATCTCCAAGTCCTGGCTGGTGTCCTATTTCAGCTAACACGTTCATATTATCCTTTATAAATTTTAGTTCTAATGTTACTTCACCAGATCAATTAATATAGAAACAACATTTTTCTCCTAATAAGGCACAAGTGCCTTCTTGTTGCTCCATTAAGATATCAAGTGCCCTTGATAGTCTGTAAGACAACTCCTGCCAGGCTATCGACTTCAGTTTATTGATAATTCAAATTGAACAGAAGTATTAAAGGTGCTAGCCATGACTATGGATAAGTTGTATATTGCCTTTCCAAGTCTATTACTCCAGTCCAAGGAAAAAAGCCTTGGGCAAAAGTATGACCAAGACCCTTTCTATCTATGATTGGGTTATTGATTGGCACCCATCCAAAATTATAACCTTCGCAGCTTCACCACGGTCTTTTTAATTGATATGAGAAGGATCCCAGATTTGGTACAGGAGCAGTGGAGAGAAGAGTCTAATAGTGGCATCACAGAAAATCAATAACACCATGATGCTCTTTCCATTTCATAAGAAGAGTGAAGTAAATACTGATGCCAAGGACACAAAGCATATGTGGGTCCCTTTGCCCAGACTCTTTTCTCAATTTCAAAGGAAGAAATCTCATGATCAAAATGTAATCATCTTTACAGAGTACATGATAATCTGATCTACTGGAATTATGTGAGTGACTATATAACTTATTTTTCTACATACTTGAAGCAATACTGAGTTTTATTATTACAAGTCAGACTCAGAAAACAGAGAGGGAGGCAAACCACAAGTTACCTCAAACTATGGGAAACAAACTGAGGGTTGCTGGAGGGGAGGTTGGTGGGGGGACAGGGTAATTGGGTGACCTCTGATGGAAATGACTCAGCTGATGACCCACTGGGCAGCTGATTAACTTGTAAATTTCATGAAACAATACTGGTGGGCAGCTATTTCTAGGGCTGCCAGAGTGGCACAAATGACTTCTGGACATTCAAAATTACATTTATTGCTTTTACCTCCTTCTAATTTTGAAGGTCTGGAAGTCTCAGCCAGTGCAGACAGAAGTTTGTCAAAAATATCAAAAGGTTTTAGACATTTGAGTAAATAGGATCACAGATTATTATGAAAGATCCTTAACTGTGTATTTGACCAAAGAGACAAGAAAAGATTTTAAAGGCAAATACCAGAAGATTACAGACTTGTGAGCAAAACCTATCAAAGACCTAATAAAGCACAGAAAATTGCTTTAATAAAACACAAAATCTTGGCTTTTCTTTCCTAATCTCTATTCAGAAGCAAACTGATAGTACAGGAAAACTGTGTCCTTTTAGCAGATGAAAGCATATTAAGTTTTGTCCTGACATTGTTCATCTAGACTGGAAATGATACAATAGGCAGAGGCAACAGGATCCCTTATCACTGCTGAAGAGGGTCCCTCTAAGTTGAGTTGGGAGAATAAAGATTTGAAAGATGGGACAACAACTTCAAAACTGATGGCAGAGCTATAAATATCTGTGATACCATGACCAGAATTCCCAGCCTTGCAAGTAGTTGGGAAAAAATGAAGGAAATTCTTTTGAACAAAGATTGCTGCCTGGCTGTAAGTCTGAAAGGACAGAATCTATGTATGAGCCCATCAAAGATTGATTCCAGCTTGGCCTTGAGAAGTTACGACTGTGTGGGTACAGGGTAGAAGGGTGGTTGTTCTTACATGGGCTTTGTCAGCCAGCTGCATAGACCCATTTTTTACTCAGTTTACTGTGGTATAAGACCAGTAGCTTTCAAACATGTCAGAGCATTTCACAGCAAGAAATATAGTGTATACTTATGTCCCAGCACATACTTACACATAAAAAACCATACAAGTAACTGAAATAAAAGTTCCATAAACTGACATGTATTTCCTGTTTTCAGGATATGCCATGCATGCTCTTTACATGGTAGGAAATTATTCTTTTTTATTTATAGAAAGATAATAAATCTATAATAAAATCTATAAATTTTACCTACGTGAAATTAAAGACACATATATCATCCACCCATCTACATAGACAGATATACATAACCCATGTATTTTTTATTTGAATAAATGTTCATCATAACTCATCAGTGGTCTGTGGCCTCAGTTTGAAAAACAAGAAGTTACAGTAAATCCTGCCACAGAAGGAGACAGCTCTATGGGAGTTCACTGCTCTTTATCTTCTAAAGGGGCACCTGTGGCCTTGTCTGCATTCTCTCAGCATCAATGCGCACAGTTTGCACAGAGTTAACGTGTGCTTATTACTCTGTTTTGACATTTTCTCTGGTTCATTTGGTAGTGTTAGCTCTTCTTCCAACCTTTTTAACTATTTGTAATCTTTGCTTTTCAGTGAAAACTGGGAAGCAAGCAATTGGGAACCATCATAAAATAGCATCCTGTAGTAGATTAGCAAACTTTTAAAAACACTTGAAATTTTTAGAAATATATTCTTTCTCATAATAAATTTTTTTGGTAAATATTAAAAGCCAAAAGTAGATAAACTTAAGTTTAGCATTTAATGTTTCACTTATTTGGAAGAAATTTAAATATTTAACAAATATCCATTATTTAGTTTAACTTACTATAAACTTTGATCTTATTCATATTAATTTAAATTATTTGTTTAACATAACAATTATATATGGATGAGACAATAAACACCTAAGACAATTTTAGGTTATTTCTCTTGTTGACAAACTTTGTAACAGAGATAACATGAGTTTATTTGATTGTAAACACAGGTAGAAAAGTTGTTTACCCACATTATATGTAATGCTGACAGTCTGAGGACATTCCTGTTTTTATTAAACCAATAAACTTGAATTAGCTTTTATTTATCAAGGATTACCCTAGATCATATGAACTTGAAAAACATTCACATTAGTTTTTATTGTATTTCTGAGAATTTAGGAATACTTAATTTATAAGCACTCGATTTTTGTTAAGCCAGTGAAAATAGAGCTCTTACAAATTAATTTTGGCAATACCATCCAGGGGTAGAAAAATATCATGTCCATAACATGTATACAAACAGACAGACAAACAGAGAGAGATCTTATAGATTTTTTTAAATTTTACCCATGCCTCAGAAATGAAATTCAAAAGAGTAGCTGAATCCAAATTATGTTTCTGATAGATGGACCAAGTGCATGTATACAGACAGACAAACAGACACAGAGATCTTATAGATTTTTTTTTATTTTACCCATGCCTCAGAAATGAAATTCAAAAGAGTAGCTGAATCCAAATTATGTTTCTGATAGATGGACCAAGTCAAAATTACCTGCTCAAAGGCCCAAAGTCTTTAACCAAAGACTTTTTAAATTCTTTTTATACCATTTGCATGTGATAAGAATTCTTTTAAAGCGGTTTCAGAGTTATTTGGTCTTTAGAAGCTTCTGTATGCCAATGGTCTCCAAGTCCTTTGGAATCTTTTCTTTTAAGGGTGTGTGTTAAGGCGGACTCATTTAGAACAAAGCCTCCCCAGAACGGCGATTGCAATTTTAAATTATCCAACAGCTATTTTAAGACACCAGGAATTACTCATTCCCCCGCCCCCGTTGTGAAAAGAAAGTGAATTCACCAATAGGGAACCCCTCCCCGCCCCACCACCAGAGCACAGCTGTGAGCTGGCACCATAATCGTCTCCTTTGGTATCTCCCACTTGGTGCCAAAGAAAGGCTACGACCTCAACCAGAAGGAGGGAGGTCGGAACCTGAGAGGACTCACAGTTGAAGGAGACAGCTGTCCAGGGAAGTGGTGAGCACAAAGATTTGACTGAATAGTACAAGCAGTTCTAAGCTACACTGGGCCTGCAGCAGAGGGATTGCTTCCAATCCAGCTTCTGACACCAGTCATGTCCACCTAAAATTGTCTGGAAGCAAGAATTAAGCATGAGTATTTATTTGGGATCAAAGAATTGTAATTCAGGGTACACAGGCTTGGGAGCAAATACTGTCTTACTAGGGAGCAAAAACCAGGGTTTTTTTAAGCAAATAGGGAATGCTTGTATAAGTGGCTGACAAAGAAATTTTTATTGCTGCTGGCTACAGAAAGCTAATCTGGACTGAATATAATTGGCTGCTAAAGCTATCAGTAAGTAGTCTCTTACTGTAACAAGTGCAGCTGTTCAAGCTGAGTCCTTGGAATAGTTTGGGTTTGGCCATNCAAAAACCAGGGTTTTTTTAAGCAAATAGGGAATGCTTGTATAAGTGGTTGACAAAGGAATTTTTATTGCTGCTGGCTACAGAAAGCTAATCTTGACTGAATATAATTGGCTGCTAAAGCCATCAGTAAGTAGTCTCTTACCGTAACAAGGGCAGCTGTTCAAGCTGAGTCCTTGGAATAGTTTGGGTTTGGCCCCGTTCAAAAGTTCATGGTT
>NW_023246203.1:0-2104 GCF_002007445.2 Ailuropoda melanoleuca | reverse complement strand
TTTTTTTTTTACAAATTAAAAAATTGAGACTATAGAGACTGTAATTCTAAGTTTTACTGAATTCAAGACCAGTGCTAATGCACACTACAAATGGCATTTTGCAATGGTCCTCTCTACAGAAGCAAAGAGAAAAAAATAAAGGTGTGCTTGAACTTGCAACTGATTTCAGTCATCTCTCTCATTACCAAGACAACTCATATTATCTCATTAAAATTCAGGTTTGAGAACCGTGCCTTTAGGATCTTTTTCAATAACATCGATAACCTGCCACCTCCATCTTAGAATCAGAATGGAAGGGCATTTTCTCCTACTAGTTCAGGTTTTTAAGATGTCAATCCTACCTATACCGTTGTAGAAAGTTCATTGAAGCTATGTTTAGAACTCTGATAGATACAGTATTGATACATAGCTCAATATTTCTCTTTATACATTGAGATATTTTGTGTGGTGTTCTCTTTCATTGCATTTCCTTATATGCTACTCAATGGCATAATTAAAATGTCAACAGTCACTTCTTTTACAATAGACATTAGTCTTGGCAAGTTGGACTTAATAGGAATAATATCTTTAGTGCTTAAAACCAAGTCTCTACTTTATATCTTTCTCTCCATGTCTGATCATAGTTATCCATATTGTCTCTCTTTCTTTTCCTTTTAGTTTAACAATTTAATAATGATGGTGGTATATATTTTGTTTCTTTTGCTGAATCTAGACAAAATGCTTTTCGCTGACATCAAATCTTGAAACAGTGACTTTAAGGATATGTTTTGAACAGGAGACACTCAGTGGAAAAATAGCTGTGTTTTAGACAGGGGACTTTTATACAAGCTTTGATAGATTTATTTTTTTAACATTCTTTTCAAGAACAGTAAACTTTGAAAAACACGTCAGAACACCACTGATTTTTATTTGTGAGTTTCTTAGGCATTGAACAAGGCACCATTTTATAGGATTGAGTCCTTTAATTTTCTTGAGTAACAGTGAGTTTTCTCAACATTTACTGTACCCCACACTCTTGCAGGAAGTAGAAGATGCACACATGAAATTGACCAACCATAGGGCAACAGTCGCTAAGTGTGCCCAGCTATCATTCAGGTTTCAGCGAGGGCAACTCCAAACATTGGCAAAGATGGAGTATCAATAGAAATGGAGGTCAGAAAAGGACCATCTAGTTGAAATTTGAAAAAGCAAGATGGGTCTAAATTTGATATAATTTCAGCATTTTGATTGAACTACCCCTTCCAATGCTCATTCAAATAGAAGGTCTTATGCAAATGAGAAAACACACAATGGGAAGTGAGGTATACAGACCCATTCAAGCAATGTTATTCTTAAGGTCCTAATAACTTGCATCCCAGGATGAATAAGTCTCATTGTAAGCCCATATTTAATCTAAAAGCAATAATTATATAGCAGTTTATTCTGAGATGTTATGTTTCAAATAGTATTCATTTTCTTCTTACAGTTTATCAATTAAATATTTAATAATAAATGTATTATTGTTATTGATATGAACATGAATATTTATTTTACAAAATAAATTGCAGAGTCATTTTGATGGTTATTATACTTATTTCTTTAGAAATATAGGTTTTGTACATTTGTATGAAAACACAGCCTGGAAAAATAAGTGTTGGTAGGGCTAGTGGAAGTATAATCTGCTGAGAGATTTTATTAAAATAAAACAGCTATGCTCTGTTTGGTTTGCAAGATCTTCACCAAACTTAAGCCAAGCTGGCTATAATATTGAATACACTCCGAAACTATTAAACAGAAATGGAAGATGCAGAAGGATTATGGGAAATCAAACAATATCTTTCAAATGTTGTAATAACTAAAATGAGAAAACTCCATATAGTAATAATGAAAGTTATCTTTCAGAATTCTTAGCCTCCTGGATTTGGAAAATAATAAGAATAGCTATCTCTGTTGAATAAATGTTGCCTTTTTTTTTGGAATAAAATTTTCTTTTATACAAGTGTTGTCTGAGATGAGCCTTTTCATAAACAAATAAACAAAACTGAGTTCAGTAAAACCATTCAAGATCCATATGTAGAATGATAAATAAGAATGCTGATGAATTTTGGCGTTGTTTTTGGTTTTT
>NW_023246202.1:0-2104 GCF_002007445.2 Ailuropoda melanoleuca | reverse complement strand
GTTTGGCTATTGTGGACATTGCTGCTATGAACATTGGGGTGCATGTGCCCCTTCTTTTCACTACATCTGTAACTTTGGGGTAAATACCCAGTAGTGCAGTTGCTGGGTCATAGGGTAGCTCTATTTGTAACATTTTGAGGAAACTCCATACTGTTTTCCAAGTGGCTGTACCAAATTGCATTCCCACCAACAGCGTAAGAAGGTTCCCCTTTCTCCACATCCTCTCCAACATTTGTTGTTTCCTGCCTTATTAATTTTAGGGCAGGTTCCATTTAAAACATCATTTTTAGTGAATTCTACCACTTTAGATCAGTTAAAATCATGACAGTAAGTTTAAATTAAAATAAATATTAATTAATAAACAATAAATTTTTTTATCATCAGTGTTACTAATTAAATTCTAATTAAACTAGACCAGCACTATTTGCTGTGTCAGTACCTTCCCAGTGTGCTGAAAGCCCCACCAGATAAGGACAAGGAGGCCAAAAAAAATTTGGTTGGGATAGATCCCTGGGAATGACATTGTAATGAGGTACAGGGGGCAGGTGGTTTGGGGAATCTCTGAATACAAAGTCAAAGGGGCTTCTGTAGCTTCCTATTTTTACTGGATAAGGCTACTTCTTTGGCATGGTTCTCAAGATTTCTGATCTCACTTTTGGGTAGTTCTCTCACACTACACACCAACACTCTAAGAACAAATTGGAAAATTGTTTTTTTGAGATTTATTTAATGACTACAGTTAATGCAACATTGACATAATAAAATTTCCCATATTGTAGATGGAATGAATTTTCCCAACTCTTTACTTCCTTCTTCTGAGAGATTTATAAATCTGTGTACTTGGTTTGTGGTACTTCCAACCAGAGGAAACTGTTTATTTCCCCCTCCATTGATGGAAGGCTTGGCCACGTGGCTTGGTTTGGACAATGGAATATCACTTAATGGATGAGTAAAAGGTTTAGGTGTGCTCAGATGGTTTGGCTTGGTCTCTTGAAATTCTGCCATCCACCATGAGAAGAACGTATCCCAAGTAGCTCATGGCCCCAGAATGTTGAAGACATCTGTTACACACATGAACTTGATATAAAGCCTCGATTCTAGCCTGGCTCTGCCAAGCCTAGTCAAGAAATGCAGCCTACCCACAAACCCATGGACAAGAAAAATTTTGTGCTTGAGGGCTGCTGAAACTGAGAATTGCTCATAGTATAGTAGATAATTCTAAACCATAGAAATTATTCCTAATAGTACAGATGGCAGGTCCAAGCTTGCCTAAATGTAATAATAAAATTCTTAAGTAGGCCTTTTTATACTAAGAATTCTCAGTGAACACAGTGAATATCTCCTATATATCTGGTACGTTATTGAATCTGACATCAAGCAGTGTGGAAGCAGAATGTGTTTAGGAAAAAATATTAAACATATTCTGAGATACTATTTTTTTCCTACTTGATTATTAACCCCCAAATACTGTGTTTTTATTAGTTTTGGAGGTAGAATTTAGTGATTCATCAGTTGTTTATAACAGCCAGTGCTCATTCCATCAAGTGCCCTCCTTAGTGCTCATCGCCCAGTTAGCCCTTCCCCTCACCCCCCTCCTCTCCAGCAACTCTGTTTCCTATAGTTAGGAGTCTCTTAAGGTGTGTCTCTCTGTTTTTATCTTATTTTATTTTTTTCCTTCCCCTATGTTCATCTGTTTTGTTAAATTCCACATATGAGTGAAATCATATGGTAATTGTCTCTCTCTGACTTACTTTGCTTAGCATAATACCCTCTAGTTGTATCCACATCAGTGCCAATGACAAGATTTCATTCTTCTTGATGGCTGAGTAATATTCCATTGAATATATATACCACATCTTCCTTATCCATTCATCTGTTGATGAACATCTGGGCTCTTTCCATAGTTGGGCTATTGTGGACATTGCTGCTATAAATATTGGGGTGCATGTGCCCCTTCAAATCACTATGCTTGTATACTTTGGATAAATATTGAGTAGTGCAATTGCTGATGGTAGGGTAGCTCTATTTTTAACTTTTTTTTAAAAGATTTTTTATTTATTTATTTGACAGAGATAGAGACAGCCAGCGAGAGAGGGAACACAAG
>NW_023246201.1:0-655 GCF_002007445.2 Ailuropoda melanoleuca | reverse complement strand
TAGCACAGCCTGGGAGCAATAGGGGTACAAAACTCAGGAAGGAATAAAGCACAGATGAGGCGAGGGAAGAGAATATATATTTTGAGCTGGGGTCACAGACTTGACATCTGACATATGTCACATGATACTAAAAAGTTCATTGAACATTTCAATAGAACTTGGTAAGAGCTTTATCAGTATTGTGGAATTCCCCAGGAATTCAGAAAAGGCGACTGTTATCTGGCGAGAGTCCACGAAACTAATTAGTGTAGCAAGCCGCTTATTCACACATTGCACAGGAATCATTCGTCACTGAACACAGCTGGGCCGCAGTGCTTGCCTTCTCCTACGGCTCAGTGCCCCGGCCGGACACCACAGCCAGCCTGTGGAGTTTTTGGAACATNACAGCCAGCCTGTGGAGTTTTTGGAACATAGCCCGGATGCCACCCATAAGTTAAGGGGTCCCTGTGATGTCCTCACCATGTACCTCACCATGAGTCTTCCCTTAGAGGCCCTCAGAGACCACATCGGGACCCCTGTCCCCACAGCCTGCAACGGAAACCTGCCCCCACCTCTACAAGGCCAGTTATAACCAGTCGCATGTCCTCTGGGCAGGGAAACAGTCCCACCAAAATAAAAAGTGCTTTTATAAAGAATTAAGATGGCCTCTTTGAGT
>NW_023246200.1:0-2104 GCF_002007445.2 Ailuropoda melanoleuca | reverse complement strand
TCTCTCTCTCTCTCTCTCTCAAAAAAAATTTTTTAAAAAATATAGATGATTGATAGGACAAGTAAAATCTTCATTGTGGTGAAATTTGTTTAAAATGACTCTATTGGAAATTATGCCCCCAGATTATAATGGAGATGGGATGAAGTTAATACCCAGACATAAAGGAAAAGAAATGTGACCCAGCAAGAATATTGTTTTGTTTTGGAAAACAAATTAATGCTCAGAGACTGAGGGGGTTTTTTTGCCAGCAATTTATTTAACGCAGGTTCACTACAGGAATTTCACAAATCAATAACATACAGGATGTCTCTTTGTAAGCCAATAAAGAAATAATATACTCCAAATCAGTGATAGATTAATCACACTGTTGTTGCAGCAAGAGGAGAGGAAAGGAATAAAGTCCACATTTAGTGGGGTTGAATCTTTATAGGAGTCGGTTCTTGGGAGACACAGGTTAGCCAACTGCGAGCTGATGTCCAGCTGTCCGTGCAAAAGTTCGAGTTCCCTGTTGCTAGAGCACGTTGCTAGGGAACGGTAGCTCTGGTGTTGATGGGCAAGATGATCTTTGCCAAGGGCTGCTGCATGGTTTTCACCGCTGCCAATAAGAGTCGCCTTGACCAAGGCAAGAGCTAATGCCCCAAGGTCTTTGGAGAGCTATTTTAGATGAGAAGGAATTGCCTTGCCCAGACTGAACACTCTCAGATGGGCCTCACAAACTCTTGGTATTTATAGTCTAAATGTCCCTTTGCCATAGTTGCTTCTTTATGTTTTTATCAAGAAGGCCCCCGCCCGGGGGTGGGGGTGGGGCCTCCAGCAACTGAACTGCTGAGTTTTTATTTGTGAGAAGAGAGGAGATGATGATGTCTTGACACAACTTACTTCATTCTTATATCAAAACAACTTTATTTCTAAGAACAACTGTGTGTTTTGGTCTTTGTTGCCAATAAGTGGATTTGACATTGTACCAAACCGATACACAACAGACGTGGTGCCCCCTCTATCAACATAGAGCTACGCTCTGTACTTACAGAATCAGAAAGTACACACCGGCTTCATTCATTACAGAGAAGGAACGTACTCTCTAAGTGCAGAGCATTCACTTTCTTGGATTTATTTCTTGTACACAATTCTGTATAGTACAAATGAGAGCATAATCATTATTGATAATGAGATGGTCTGATTATGTGGAACTTAATAACGTAGATACTTATTTTATGAATATCATTTTTATGGAACTTTACCAACAATAGTAATAACAACAGCATCATTTATTAAACAATTACTATAATCAGGGACTATGTCAAGCACTTTATATACATTTTATCCCTCCTATAACTCCTTTAAGGAGATTCTGCAATCTAGATTTTCCAGATAAAGATACTGCGACTCAGAGAGATTAAAGAATTTCCCCAAGATCGCACAGCCGGAGGTGGGATTCAAACCCAGATATTCTGACTCCAAATCCTTAAATCTTAACCAGTTTTGGTTCATTTCCAACCCACTAATTGCTCTAGATAATGATTCTGCCATGAAGTTACTCACTGGTAAAGCTGTGGGACACTGACTAGATAATGCCCTTAGTGTAATAAGGGGCAGAAGTGGAAAACAAGAACATCAGGATTTTGTACAAGCCCAGTCCTTGATGATAAATTGCTCAGTCGTGGAAGTGCAGGTCCCTGATCCAAACACTGTGACAAATTCACAGGAAGTGAGTGACCCCCGCCCCCCAGGGAAAGAATTAGGGGATATCACTGTGAGTCTACTGGGGAGGCTGCTTCCCACCCAGCAGTAGGGCCCACTCACTGGGTGGAATTCAGGGTGGTGCTGAACTAGTCAAAACAAAACAGAGAAGTAAAAGTTTACTTGCAGGAACAAGACCCCGGTAAGGAGGAACAATAGCACTTAGAAATCAACAAAAAAATTCCCTGCAGTCACCCTTGAAGCAAAAAACCCTGGATCCAATCAGCAGCAATGGAAATCCAAAAGACAAATTGTGCCAGTGGTCTAGTTGAAGCTCCTAGGTGTGGGAGAATGGCTGATGCTGAGTTCCACATGCCAATCAGACTGGGGGGGGGGGGCTAGGCTAGTGTTTTCTTATGCAGAA
>NW_023246199.1:0-2103 GCF_002007445.2 Ailuropoda melanoleuca | reverse complement strand
CTCACAGATCTTTTTTTTTTTTTTTTTTGGCTCCACATAATGCATTTATTAATTGGCACACATACGTTAATTTCTTATATGAAAAGAATTGGCTTGACTGCAATAAAATCTGATATACTGAAGAAGTCAGCCTTTAGAATTTAAAACTGAGTACTTATCACCAGAGTGCTAGAGGTATAACTTGAAACAGATCACATTCCATGAAGGCTAGTTAACGTTAAGCCCATGTAATATCTTCCTGCTGTGTGATGTAGTATAATCTGATATATCGTGCTAGATTTTTTTTTTTATCCTCTCTTTGTCTGCTGTTTGCCATAAACTTATGGGAGCAGTATTGCAAGGAAAACTTCAATTTTTTCCTAAGGTGTCATACCTTCAATTCCTCTATCTGTTCCCTGTCAATAATGATTCTTATTCATTTACTCAGGCCTTAACGTTCTCCTTAAACACCTGTAACTGCAGGTTAATGGTAACGTGTGCTCTATGGTATTTTTTTTAATATTTATTCTCTGTAAGCAAGCATTATAGAGATAAAGCCTTTATCTAATTCATATCTATATTCCCTACAGTGCGACACGAAGTGTTTTAAAGTCATTTGAGTCAAACCACGATATTTATCTAAACTTAATTACAGATAAATGTAATCATGAAATATTTTTCCCTGACCTAAGTGTACTCACCCTTAAGATTAGAGATTGGGTTATCTTGTCTTGGAAGGGAGTTTGGTATGGCAAACATTAGTTAGCTGCATAACTTTGGTAGAATGAAGGCATTGGCTTCTCTCCCACTGCCTGCCACATAGAAAGCATTAGCTGAACATTTGATGAATGAGTGAACTTATATAGAAAGTTATGTGGTAAACTTTGAAAACCATAATACATGGAGTTATGTAGAAATAGGAGGGTTTCTGGTTTCTGATCAGAGATGTAGAGAGCTAGAAAAAAATTCACTCCCAACTTTCAAAAAAAAAGGTGGACAGACAGCAAATTCACAACTTTTCATTAACCCACTGAGTGCTGAAGCGAATCTAGTCCCAGAATCTAGGGAGAGACACACTCTTTTTACAGAGACAGGCAGAGTGCAATCAGACACTTACAGAAAAAATTCAACTAAAATGATTGTTGAAATGGTGGAGGCCAGGTATGTACTGGTGAGGAAAGGTGAAACCTCTGATACTGACAAGAATAGGAGGACCCCACACCCCGGTGTACATTTTTCTTCATGAACCTTACCAACCAATAAAAGAAAATCCCCCCTTTGGTGAAGAACTGGAGGGTGACTGTAGCAGCACAGCAGGAAGAACAATAAACTCCACCTGGACTCTTCTTTCTCTTTTCTCTTATAGAACAAAGCCTCATTCTATTGGGAGAGCTGCAACCATTATTGTTGCCTTAGGACAGTGGTGGAATCTCTTTGTAGCTGGGACTTAGAACAGGGGGGAAACCCTCAAGCCTTAGGGGAGGGGCAGGAATATCTACAGGAACAGGAACTATACTTCAGGAGAGGAAGGATGACTAAAAAGGAATATACATGAGATCTAGGGACACAGTGCTTACCTAAGACTAAGTCTTTTTTTTTTAATTTATAGATTTATTTCAAATTATTCAAGAATTGTACTTCTCAGACAGCTACACATTAGAATCAACAAATGGAACTTTTACAATAAATCAGTGTATGAAGTCCATCCCAAACCAACAGAATCAGATTATCTGAAGGTGGGTTCCTTGAATCAATATTGATTCAAAGCTTTCCAGATGATTCTAATGTGATGCACTATACACATATGCATATACATACACTATACATACGCACATACACTATATATATATACATATATATGTTATACATACAACTTATGTATATAAGAATATATATATTTAAAATACATATATAATAAATCAGCAAAACATGCATTATTACCCATTCAATCCTGGCCTTTAAGAAACTAGACTTACCATCAACCTTTTTTGTTTCTTCACACACATTTTCTCAGCTCTCTCTTCACATTTATTTTAGTATTCAGTGAATAACTTGTTTTACATTGATAATATACCTTGCAAGATTATTGTGCTTAACACTTTTTCCAGACATATTTTGATCTAT
>NW_023246198.1:0-2103 GCF_002007445.2 Ailuropoda melanoleuca | reverse complement strand
AGTGGGCGGGGCGGCGGGGAGTGGGGGGGCCACGTAATCACGTGTAGGAGCTGCGGCTACATTTTGGAAATCCACAACAGTCATGAGCATTAGTCTTCTGCTGAAGACCCCTGCTTAGTTTCATTTCATCCTACTTCCTACTCCCTGAATATGGACCATCTCATGTACCCCTCCAAACAACAAAACACCTTTTCACTTACCAGGGAACCCAGTTTGGGAAAGACTGAGATAGAAGAACAGGGTTTTTGGCTTTTTTGTGTGTTATTTTTTTTTTTTAAGATTTATTTATGGGCACCTGGGTGGCTTAGTCGGTTAAGCATCTGCCTTTGGCTCAGGTCATGATCCTGGGGTTCCGGGATCGAGCCCCACATCAGGCTCCTTGCTCAGGGGGACTCTGCCTCTCCCTCTGCCCCTCCCCCCTCATTCGTATTCTCTGTCGTTCACTCTGCTCTCGCTCTCTCTCATGAATAAAAATCTTCTTTAAAAAAGAGAGAGAGCAAGTGCACGCATGGGTGGGGGGAGAGGCAGAGGGAGAGAATCTCCAGCAGACCCAGGGCTGAGTATGCAGCCCAACGCAGGGCTCAGTCTCACAACCCTGAGTTCGTGACCTCAGCTGAAACCAAGAGTTGGCCACTTAACTGACTGAGCCACCCAGGCACCCCAGAAGAATGGAGCTTTTTAAAGCCACTTCAGGACCATTGTCTTCAGTGGTTTTTAATGATTTGTTTGGTTCACATTTACCTTCACTTCTTAAAGGGAAATATGTATGAGTAAAATAATCCCCTGTATTACTGCGCTCATCTATTTCCATTTTTGCCCACTACTGTCGTATCCATGCCTATTTTTACTTGATGAAGTCACATACACTCTGGTGTTTTACTTTCTCTTAATACTAAATCATATTTCCTATATTCCCGTGTGGTCTTTGTACTTACTTTTGCTTCTATTTCATGGGGTATAGCTAATCCCATAGTAAATTTAAGCCCTATGTTGACGTTGATCCTATTAGGACGTTTGCTTGCCTATGCCTCCCTATCAGATAGGGCCAAGTCGAAAGTCTTAGGTTGTGTCTCTTTTTGCTTCTCTCAAATTATTCCTGTCAGATTGATTTCCAAAACTGAGATGAATTACGAAGTCAGAGGGATAATTATCTCAGTGGCTGGCTCCCTGTGATGCCTGTTTACAAGCAGCAGTAGCTTCTTCCATAAAGAATGTGGTGGGCCCGACTCCTGGGGGGAAGTTCCATCCCTCCCGTTCTCCTCTCTGGCTGTTTGACATCGTATCATCTTTTCACTCAGGATAAAGGTGGCAGGGACAGCTATGAGTTACCAAGGCTCTTCATCTAGGGCTTTCGGGAAGTCTTCCTTTTCTTTCTGTTTTATTCACAACAATTTTCATTATTAAAACTTTACAAAGATAAAAGAAACTTAAATGTGAACATCTAACATATTTATGGTGCTTACTGTATGCTTGGTACGAGTCTAAGCAGTTTGCGTCTGTTGATCCTTGTAATCCTCACTCATCTGCGGTAAGAATTCTCTTATTCCCATTTTACAGATGGGAAAATAGAGGCAGAGAGAGGTTAAGAAACAATTTATGTAAGCTTCATGAGTTCAGCAATTTTTATCTCTTCACTACTGAATCCCCAAAATCTAGAAGCGTGACTGGCAATTACTAAGCACAGTAATATTTGCTAAAGGGGTATCAGTGTCCAAGGTCACACGGGGGGTAAGTGATGGAGCCAGGAATGAGAGTCAGAGAGACTAAGCCTACGCATGCTGTTCCTCTAAGCTGCCCACCCAGAGACTCTAAACCAGCAGTGTGCTCCGTCAAGTCGTGCGTGCATATGTGTGTAAGAAATAGGTAAATAAATGTGTGTATATATACTTACGTCAATATATTTTACTTTTACAAAGATGAGATCAGTCTGTATATGTTTAGAAGATGTATATCTTTACAGATCATTAAATATTCTGTCACTTTTAACATTATGCAACAGGGCATTGTATGGGCATAGCATAAGCTGTTTAATTAATGATGGATTTTGAGATTGTTTTCCACTTATTTTTCACGCTTATCAATATAGCCTGATGAGTTCTCTCC
>NW_023246197.1:0-2102 GCF_002007445.2 Ailuropoda melanoleuca | reverse complement strand
GGAAAAAAATATAGCTATCTGAAAGCACTTGAAATAGACTGAAAGCAAGCAGAGATTGGAGGGAAGTTAACATTTGGAAGGGGGAATAGAATCTGACTGCCTGTTTTTATGACATTTTGCCTGGTCACATGTTGCATGTCTAAAACTCAGACGGACGTCTCTAGTCTTACTAGTTTAGGACTCAATGGACAGATTTTTAAGACAACGATAGCAGCTGGAAAATGAGTAAGGAACTCACTGAAAGGTGAAAGCCACAACCAAGGTACCACAAATTCTGTGTAAAGTCTTGGCCCAAACCTCTGGTTGAGCCCTGAACTGCATACACATGGTGAGGAAAATGTTAAGTTTCTGTTCTTTTAGCCTGAGCTGAAATATTTCAGCTAGTGTTAATTGCAAGAGACACAGAGTTTGGATTCAAAATTGAGCCGAGTTAACTGCTTGCTGAAACAAATAAATAGTTTTTAGAGAAACAAAATTCAGAATCTACAAGGTATCATTCACAATATCCATGATACAGCCCAGAGTTAGTTGACATTTGAAAACACAGAAAAACATAACCCATACCAAAGTGGAAAGGTAATCAATAGAACTGACCCCCAAATGAGCTAGATGTTGGAAACAGTAGAAAATCTATTATAGCCATGCTCAAAAACATAAAGAAAATTATTCTCATAATGCATGAAAACAAGAAATTTCAACTGAGAAATGGAAAATACTTATAAACGGAAATGTGAGATCTGGAAAATATATCTAAAAGAAAAAAATTCCTGATGAGCTTCACAGAAGACTGAAGGTAATGGAGGAAAGAGTCTGTAAACTTAAAGGGAGATCAACAGAAATTATATAGTTTCAATAATAGGAGAAAAATGTTTGAAAAAGTTTGAGTTGCAATGACCTGGGGACAATGCCAAAGGTCTAACATATGTGTACCTGGAATGCCAGGAGAAGACAAGGGAGGAAATGGGGAATAAAAGGTATTTGAAGAAATGATGAGGGAAATTTCCTTCAATTTGGTGGAAGACATACATTTACAGATACAAGAAGCCGAGAAAACCCAAGCAAGACAAGGACAAAGAACACCACACCTAAGCATATCGTGGACAAATTGGTGAATGCCAAAGACAAAGAGAAAAATCTTAAAAAACAGTTTCATGTCAAGATAACCCAATACATACAGAGTAGAAACAATACAGATGATAACTGACTTCTCTTCAGAAACAATGGAGGCCAGAAGACAGTGGGAAAACATCTTTAAAGAACTGAAAGGAGAAAGAAACAACCTGTCAATCCATAAATTTCTATTCAGCAAAAACATATGTCACTAGTCAAAGCAAAACAAAGTGTCATATAAAGAAAAACTAAGGAAAGTCATTGTCAGCACATCTGCAATATAAGATAAATGATACCAGGCGTAAAATCTAATCTATAGGAAGGAATAAAAAGCAGAAGAAATGGTAAATATGTGGGTAAATTTTTTTTAAAAAATCATCTTTTATTTCCCTCTTAATTTCTTTAAAATACAAATGACTGTTTAAAGCAACAATTATAACATGTGCTGTAGAATTATAATTTATGTATGACAGCTATAGCCTAAAAGAGAGGTGTGGTGAAAGGAAATGTAAGACAACATAGTTCTTTCATTTTACATGAAGTGGTACAATATGGATTCTAAATACCCTGTAAAAAATGAGTGACTTATATTGTTATCTTTAAAGCAAACACTTAGAAATGCAAAGAGGTATAGTTAAAAAAATCAATAAAGTAGAATGGAATTCTAAAATATATCCATTTAATCCATAAGAAGACAAAGAAGAAAGAATGGAGAAAAATTTTCAAGGAGATACATTAAAAATAACAAAGTATTACAGTTTAATCTAATTTTATTGATATTTATTTTAAATGTAAATAAGCACCTCAGTTAAAATATAGGAATGGATTTAAAATGCAAGATCTAAATATATGCTGTCTACAGGACATGCAGTTTAAATAAAAAGGTCAAATAGGCAAACAGTAAGCATAAGAAAACTGTGGTGGGGGGCGCCTGGGTGGCACAGCGGTTAAGCGCCTGCCTTCGGCTCAGGGCGTGATCCCGGCGTTATGGG
>NW_023246196.1:0-2102 GCF_002007445.2 Ailuropoda melanoleuca | reverse complement strand
AAGGAACATTTGTTGATATTTTTACCAAATCTTAACTGTACCTTAGTTCTCTTATGTGAAAAACCAATAACAAAAATGCTTGTCCTGTCTGCCATATAAGGTTATTATGAAGATCAAAAGAGATAATGGGCATCAAAATGCTTTGGAAGCTATATATCACTACTCAAAATATTATTACTACCCTCATCACTGTCATTACTTGTTTTCACAACAAGCTTGTGAGGTTGGTAACTATTACCAAGGAGGAAATTAGGGAACAGTAAGATTAAGTGTCTTGCCTGAAGTCCCACGCCTATCTGGTGGCCAAGGTGATATGAATTCACACTCCCTAAGTTGCGACTAGACCATAAAAATTCATGTACACTGAACATCAGAAAGAGAAAAGATTTCCAAGGTTGTATATGAACACTTTTTTTTATACCTTTGACTTAATGTGCTTATAGTAAACAATTTTACAGGCATCCAAGTCAAAATGCCAGGGTAGAATCATAAAACTGATTCTCCAGTGAATCAGCCCAAACCAGATATGGAACAAGAGGAAAGGATGTGTCTGATCCACAGAACGTTTACCCAGACCTAAGAAGACAGATATTCTCAGACCTTCAAAATGTGTTAAATTGACTAGTTTGGAAATCAGAATTATTATATGCTGTAGAGGCAAGGACAATTCAGAGCAACTTTTCAGAGGCCATTTTGCCAATATCTATCACAATTAAAGGAACAGTTTCTGACTTAGCAATTCGTCTGCTACAATTTAGACCTCAGATATAAATTCTCAACTACACAGGGATATATTTATTTAAGGATGTTCTTTGAAACAATCCTTGTAATAATGAAAAATTTTAGAGACTTGAAAAAATTAAAGGTCCAAAAAGAATTTGCTAAATAAACAATAACACATTTATTCAATAAAAGACTGTTCAGCCATTTGAAATAGTGAGGTAAGTTTATATGAACAGATATTAAAAGACCCTGCCATCCACTGTGAGTAATGGAGCCAGTTTCAAAATAGTATAATTTTTGCATAGATAATATATACAAAGATTGGAAAAACAAGCATCTAACTGTTAATACAAGTTTTCCCTAAAAATTGTGTGACTGAGGGACACCCAGGTGGTATCTGCCTTCGGCTCAGATCATGATCCCACGGTCCTGGGATCGAACACCACGTTCTCCCTGCTCAGGGGGGAGCCTGCTTCTCCCCCTCCTTCTGCCTGCTGCTCCCCCTACTTGTGCTCTCTCTCTCTGTCAAACAAATAAATAAAATCTTTTTTTAGAAAATGTGTATAATTGAGAAGACTTTCACTTTCTATGTTTTATTGTCTGAATGTTCTCCAAAATGAGCATGTTTTATTTCAAAATAAAAATTTAAATAAAAATAATTTCTTAACCAGTCCATTTGGTGTTATTCCAATGAAAATCATAAAAATGTTTTATTTAATAAAAATAGAAAAAAGAGGAGTAAAGAATATTCTAAAAAAGAATAATAATAAAGGTGGAAGAGATGCCAAGCATCACTAGTTCTCCCAGATAAAGTAACAATAATTAAATGATGCAATACTGACACAAAAACAAACATAAATAAATTAGAATTTTAAAACCCAGATATATCAATTTATATATTATGTTTAAGTGTTCAGTGAAGTAAAAATCACATAATTCTGGGGTGCCTGTGTGGCTGAGTCGGTTAAGTGTCCGACTCTTGATTTCGGCTTACGTCATGATCTCAGGATTGTGAGATCAAGCTTCACACCAGGCTCCCTGCTGGACATGGAGTCTGCTTAAGATTCTCTCTCTCCATCTCTCTCTGTCCCTCCCCCACTTCTCTCTCTCCCTCTCTAAAAAAAAATAATAATAATAATTCAGGCAAGTGAACATTATTTAATAAATAGAGAGGGATAATTATAGTGCAATATAGAGAAAATCGATTTAGATCTAAAACTTATAGCCCAAGTGAACTGCCTATCATTTGGTTATAGAAATGTAGAAAGAAGAAAAAGGAAAGAAAAATATTTCTTACAAAAAATAAAGTTATGCTAACATTTCCAGAATTTCAATAAAGTATGAAGAAACATCCTAACATTTTATTATTCAGACTCTTT
>NW_023246195.1:0-2102 GCF_002007445.2 Ailuropoda melanoleuca | reverse complement strand
GAGCCGAAGGCAGACGCTTAACCGCTGTGCCACCCAGGCGCCCCTAATTTTTAATATTTTAAATGAGTTTTTATTTAGTTTCTGGGCAATTTGAGACTCAGTAACAGGTAGTTGAAAGAAGTTTGACCAGAGAGCACTAATCTGCTCTGATGCTCTAGGGTGTTGTCAACATTTATAGGTCTCCTAATATGTTCCAGGCACTGTGCTAGGTGTTGGAGATACAGTCACGAGCATAAACATTCCAGTGAGAAGACTAGAAAAATAACCAAAGTTTTTCAGTACAATATGGTAAGGGTCTCTATGGCAAAGATAGGTAGAAGAGGCTATGGGGCCCTAGGGATGAGGGGAAAGATTCATAGAGTAAGTAACATTTGAGCAGGTTATTAAAAGATAAGCAGCAATTTTCCAAATAAAGAAGAGCCATTCCCAGCATACTGGGTGGAGGAGGAAGATGTAAGGTTATCTGAAAGGGAGCAGCTGGGGACAGTGAGCCCAGGGGAGCCAGATGTTTAAAATGGTTTCAAGAGTGATATGTTGAAGAATAGATGTGCTCTTATTGTCTCAGGGTAGTTTGAGGAGTATGTGGCTGGGTCAGTCTTTTGGAGGATTTGTCAGACCTCTGGTAGCAAAGGTTCTTTGTGGCCAAGCTTGCTTTTTCCTTGGGAGGGGAGGTAATAGTGAGCAAGGCAGATGGGCTCTCTTATCTCAATTTTCAGTCTGTTGTAGAGAAACAGAAAGTAAAGAAATCCACAGACTTTTTAGGAAGAGGTAAGGGCTATGAAGAGAATAATTCTCTTTCTGGAATATGACCATCTAGATTATTTGAACAAACCCTCCCATTGAAAGCAAATCTTTGAAGTATGAAAGAGCTGACAAGATGGTAAACCAAGGGAAAGCAGGAACCTGGAGAGGCAAGTGGAACAATGAAACTACTGATTCTACCAAACCTAAATTTGGGGAGGCCAAAAGCCGTGGAAGTTCAAGACTTCCCAGGTGGAGATTCTAAGAGAAGGCTCCAGAGGGCTCCAGCCTCAGGATAGGTTGAACCAGACTTCTCGGTGCTGCCTGCTGCTTTTCCTCTCTGAGGCTCAGTTTTTATTCAAGTCTTCCTTATGGCTATCCAGTCTCCTGTCGGTAAATACATTTCTTTATTTTTCAAGTTGGTCACCATCAGTTTCTTTGCTTTCAGCCAGTGATTCTCCAACCAGCACTTTCCATTTCATATTTCCCCTTTTTATTTTGAAATCATTTTGAACTTACAGAAATCTTGCAAGAATACTACAAAGAACACTTCTTTTTCCCCTGAATTATTTGTAGGGTACGGACCTAGTATCATCACCTTGGAATATTCTAGCATGTATTTGGTGTATCTTAGAACATTCTCTCACATAGCCATAAGAGAACCATCAAAATCAGGAAATTAACATTTATTCATTACTACTATCTAAGCATCAGACCCTCTTTGGGTTTTACCAATTATCCCAATAATATCCTTCACACCAAAGAATTCAGTCAGATCTCGTCTTGTATTTACTGTCATGTCTATTGAACCTCCTTCAGTCTGGGACAGTTTCCTAGTCTTTCTTTGACCAACATGACTTGACACTTTGGAAGATTACAGGACAATTATTTTGCAGAATGCCCTTCCAATTAGGTTTGTCTGATGTTTCCTCCTGATTAGATTTAGATTATACATTTGGCAGGGAATGTTGTGTGTGGGCAGGAATATCACAGAAATGATGCTGTGTTCTCACTGCATCCCATCAGGTGGTACCTGATTTTGATTTGACCCATTACTAGTGATGTTATCTTTGATCACTTGATATTGGTTGCTAGGCTTGTCCACTATAAAGATACTGTTTTTTCTCTTTGTAATTAATAAGAATTTTGTGAGGAGGTACTTTGAGATTATGAAATATTCTATTTCTCAAAATGTTATCCACTACTTTAAGTATCTATTGATGTTTCTTTGCTTCATTAATTATTACTATGATAATTGTTATATGGTGATTTTCTAATTCAATCATTATTTCTGCATTTATCAGTTGGCATTATATTGTGAGGAGTAGCTTTTTCTCCCCTCCCTGTTTGTTTGTTTGTTT
>NW_023246194.1:0-2101 GCF_002007445.2 Ailuropoda melanoleuca | reverse complement strand
AAAGAAAGAAAAGAAAGAGAGAGGGAGGAAGACATCATTAAAGAACTTGTAGGGTTTGTTTGTTTTTTTTCTTATCTAAATAATAAACCTAGGAGAAGCCTTTTTTCCTCCACCAACTATTCACTATACATAGAAAACTGTAAAATTTTCCAGTTATGTAATGCTCTGTTAACCTAAATAAAGTGCCTTTTTTTATTATGCCTTTAGTCTGGGACAGAAATGTCCAACATAGGAGGGTCACCCATGAAAAGCGCCTTTACTGTCTTATCTCCTAATTCACTCTTACATCCTCCTTCCTTGTAACTAGCTTCCGCTTTGCACTCCCAGCATGTATGTCCACAAAACCAGCTTTCTCTCATCCTGCCCTTGCCTCCTCTCAGGCAGGCAGAACACAACCGTTCCAGACACAGCTATGGCCACAACTCTGTGGCCAGGAATGGCAGCCAAATGCACATAATTGCTCATTTTAGGGAAAGGTGGCCCCTGCACGAAAGAAAGGAAACAGCACTATTGGTTCACAACATAAATTATCATTATGCAAGTAGATATGCTGAAATAGAGGTCTGGCTAGAACAAAATCGTATGTGAAAAATTCAAAGTTTTCGTTGCCATGGGAAATACTGGTTTTTATTTGAGCAAACTTCATATATATGTAGTACATTTTTACAATTAGAAAAATGGCAGACACCGATTATTTTGGCAAGAGAAGGAGAATTTAGACAAAACTACAGTGAAATAACATAATTTTCTGAAGCAATACTTTTTAGTTTAACTTATGAACTGTTTAAATGGCTGATAATACCCATTCGAGTCATGTGCCTGTTACCCACTCTGCCCCACACGTCCTCCAGGACAGTGGAGGTGGACCACGTAGGACTGGGGAGAAAGGAACTAGTTTCTCGAAACCAGCTTTCTCCTGGTTTTCAGGGGCAGAAAAACATCAAGTTTTCCTTCCCTGGCCTCTACGCTAATTCCTCAAAGACTGAATGCTAAGCTTTATCTCGGGTGGATTTGTTTCACCTCCAGGACAAATGAGATAAATATGTTTTCTGTACTTAGAAGCCAGTCCCTCTCTGAGCCAAAGTATACATGTGGTGCCTCAGACTTGCAGTTCTAAACCTTTCCTGAGCTGAGTTTTCCCTTGGGATATCAGTGATTCATTGTCCTTTCCTCTCCAAATAAGGTTCCAGAAATGAACCGGGACAGAGTGTGGTGTGCTATACCAACTGATGTTTGTTTTGGTGGCTTTTCAGTCTTCCACATGAAATTTTTACAAACACTTACCTAACTATACCTAGGTGACTTTGATGAAGGAGGGAATATTCAGAAGGTGATAATAAAGTTTTGAGACTATCAGAAATTCTGCAGAGCAAACACAATGGAGCTCAGTGTGTCTGCAGTGTCATGCAGGGTCGGATTTACACTTTGTTATCAGTCCTGATTTTGCTGGGCCTTTCCAGGAGACATAATGACAGGGGAACTACATTAACCACGGTTTGGAATGCCTTGATCTTCATGCTAACTGCAGTTGTCTTTTGTTACTTACTGGCCTTGACCTATTATAGATGGACTGCATCAGTTGCTACTGAACCCAGAAGGTTCCTAGTGCAAGCCTGAGTCTTATGCATAGTTTAATTCATATTCCACTCAACATGCCGATTTTATTTCCAGTGGAAATTGCTCATTTAATTGCACTGTAAGTTTTATGGGGTATGCCCCAGGCTGCGTTCTTTATGCTAGGCATTTCAGTATTTACGGGCATAGCTATACCCAAAACTTCAAACATAAAGTAAAACCAGCAAAATATGCTCTCCTCCAGTTCCATAAATACTTTTCTGCAGTTTCATTATTTTTTCCAATGAAATTAAAGGAGTGTGTTAAACCTGTAGCGTAGACTATTGCTTGGTGTCTCTAGAGCTGCTTTTGTCCTTCAGATTCATATCTGATACAGCTCTGCTTTCCTGCTCTAGAATGAGACTGTAAGAGAGCAAGAGTGCTCCATTCTGAGCATGGGCTCACTCTCCAGTAACGGAAGACTTTCTCTGTCAATAGTCTATAGAATTTTTTCCATAAGACTAACCTGATTTGTTTGTTTTTTTTT
>NW_023246193.1:2575-4548 GCF_002007445.2 Ailuropoda melanoleuca | reverse complement strand
GGAAGTCAGCAACAAGAAAAGTGCATGTGTATGTATGTGTGTGTATGTACGTGTATGTGTGCATGCATGTACGTGTGTATGTACGTGTATGTGTGCATGCATGTATGTGTGTGTATGCATGTACGTGTGTGTATGTACGTGTATGTGTGTGTGTATGTGTGCGTGTACATGTATGTGTGCATGCATGTACGTGTGTATGCATGTGTGCATGTGCGTGTATGTGTGCGTGCATGCATGCATGTGTGTATGTGTGCATGTATGTACGTGTGTGTGTACGTGTACGTGTGCATGCATTTACGTGTGTGTGCGTGTATGTGTGCATGCATGCACATCTGTACATGTATGTGTGCATGTGTGTATGCGTGTGTGCATGTATGTACGTGTGTGTGCATGTATGTACGTGTGTATACATGTGTGTGCGTGTATGTACATGTGTGTATGTACGTGTATGTGTGCATGTATGTATGTGTGTGTGTGTACGTGTATGTGTGCATGCATGTACGTGTGTATGTACGTGTATGTGTGCATGCATGCATGTGTGTACGTGTGTGTATGCATGTACGTGTGTGTATGTACGTGTATGTGTGCGTGTATGTACGTGTGTGTGCATGCATGCATGTGCGTGTGTATGTGTGCGTGCATGCATGCATGCATGTGTGTGCGTGTATGTGTGCATGCATGTACGTGTGTGTATGTGCGTGTATGTGTGCATGCATGTACGTCTGTACATGTATGTGTGCATGTGTGTATGTGTGTGCATGCATGTACGTGTGTATGCATGTATGTACGTGTGTGTACGTGTGTGCGTGTATGTGCATGTGTGTATGTACGTGTATGTGTGCGTGCATGTACGTGTGTGCATGTATGTACGTGTGCATGTATGTGTGCGTGTGTGTACGTGTGTGCATGCATGTAAGTGTGTGCATGTATGTACGTGTGTATACATGCATGTACGTGTGTGTGCATGTATGTGTGCATGTATGTGCGTGTGTGTATGTACGCGTATGTGTGCATGTATGTACGTGTGTATGTGTGCATGTATGTATGTGTGTGTGTGCGCGTGTATGTGTGCATGTATGTACGTCTGTGTATGTTCGTGTATGTGTGCATGTATGTACGTGTGTGTACGTGTGTGTGCATGTGTGTACGTGTGTGTACGTGTGTGCATGCATGTATTGTGTGTACGTGTATGTGTGCATGTATGTAGGTGTGTGTGTGTATGTGTGCATGTATGTTCGTGTGTTTATGTACGTGTATGTGTGCATGTATGTTCGTGTGTTTATGTACGTGTATGTGTGCATGTATGTACGTGTGTGTATATGTGTGTATGTGTGCATGCATGTACGTGTGTTTGTACGTGTATGTGTGCATGTATGTACGTGTGTGTACGTGTGTGTGCATGCATGTACGTGTGTGTATGTGTATGTGTGCATGTATGTACTGTGTGTATGTACGTGTATATGTGCATGCATGTACGTGTGTGTACGTGTGTGTGCATGCATGTGTGTACGTGTATTGTGCATGCATGTATGTGTGTATGTGCGTGTATGTGTGCATGTATGTATGTGTGTATGTGTGCATGTGTGTACGTGTATGCGTGCATGTATGTACGTGTATGTATGCGTGTATAGGGTGCCAGATCTATGCTCGGTATGTTCAACTGTCCTATCAGTGCTATGAGATAAATGTTGTATTGTCTTCACTTGAGAAGACCGAAGCCCAGGAGAGAGTGGGGATTTTTCCAAGATTACATGGCGGGTGTAAGTTGCAGAGCTGGGACACTCACCACCGCCGGCGTTCTCCGTAGCCCAGCGCCAGGCCACCGGCGAGGAAGTAAAGCGGGAGGAGGCTCTTAGTTGGTCAACAGCAGCTGGGCGCCAGGCACTGTGCTAGGTGTCAAGTTCAAGTTGCCTGACTGGACATGAACCACACCATGTGAGAGCTCCCTGCAACAGACGTGGAGACTGAGGTCC
>NW_023246193.1:0-2121 GCF_002007445.2 Ailuropoda melanoleuca | reverse complement strand
AGGTGCTCGGGACACCAGCCTCGCCACCAGCTTTGTGCTCCCCCGGGGGGGTGGAGTGAGAGTGGGGCAGCCCCCCTCCCCCATTCCTGTCCTCTCCTCCCTACCTGTGCCTTTTTTTTTGACAGCTGGGATGCAGGGCTGCCTTCCGTGGCCCGGCCCAGCCTTTAGCTCCGACGACTGAAGGGGGCCACCGCTGAGTGTGTGGGTGTGGTGGGCGGGGGTCTCACTATTCAACTCCCCTTTGCATTTGAACTAAGAGCCCCTTCAGGATGGCAGCTGTGGCTGGGTGAGACACCCCAAGTCTGGACTACACTCTCCCTCTCCACCTGTGGCCCTTCGTTGAAGGCCTCTTGTGACTTCATCAGGCTAAGTGGATGTTTTCCTGGCTGGGGAGGGGGGCAAAGGAGCAGGGCCTTTTGGGTGGGTTTCAAAGGGCCTCTGGCTTTATTACCGCCTGTCCTCTCCCCTTCGCCTTCTCATCCTGGAGAGCCCACCCTCCTCCCCGTCAGGGGGAAATTATACCAGGTTCTAAGAGGGGGTTGAAGGGAAAGCGTCCCCTCTATTCATCCCCGCGGCTGAACCGGCCTCTTGAGCACCCATTGTGCCCCGTCCTGCCGCCTCTGTTTCAATTGAGATCAGGTGGTCTGGTGTGACCCCCTCCCCCTGGCCTGGGACAGGAAAGGGCTCAGGCAATGGGCTGGCCCACAGCCTTCTCTGTCCATCCTCTCAGGGGCCTTTTGTTACATAAAATAGCACCCGCCACTGGGCCACTTTAAACCAAGGCCAGGCACTTGAATGTGAAAATGGGGCCCAGGCGCTGGGAGTGCAGGGACAATGGCTGCCCTCAATTAGCTCACTGAGGTGCCCCAAATGGACTTGAGGAGGGGCGCGACCACAGCCCATTCATGCATATTTATCACAAGCTGCTGCGCAGCGGTGTGCACTGTTCCCATGGCAGCGCTGGGGAAGGGCGGAGGGGCGAGGGGCTCCCTGGGCCCTGCAGGGGCTGTGGTTCAGGGACGCTCTGGGCCTCACCCCAGAAGACCCCTGTCCCCCTGCCTTTACCTGACCCCGAGACTCTTGAGCCAGCCTAACCTGGAAACCCTAGAAAATAAGAGAAAAGGGGCTTTGAAAGGGACAGAGCACACCCACTTGACAGGTGGAGAAGTTGAGACCCAAGGCAGAGGAAAATGAATGTTTTTTCCTTTTTCCGGTTTACATCTAGGATGAGAGGAAGTCAGCAACAAGAAAAGTGCATGTGTATGTATGTGTGTGTATGTACGTGTATGTGTGCATGCATGTATGTGTGTACGTGTGTGTATGCATGTACGTGTGTGTATGTACATGTATGTGTGCGTGTGTGTACGTGTGTATATGTGTATGTGTGCATGTATGTACGTGTGTGTGTGCATGCATGCATGTGCGTGTGTATGTGTGCGTGCATGCATGCATGTGTGTGCGTGTATGTGTGCATGCATGTACGTGTGTGTATGTGCGTGTATGTGTGCATGCATGTACGTCTGTACATGTATGTGTGCATGTGTGTATGCGTGTGTGCATGTATGTACGTGTGTATACATGTGTGTGCGTGTATGTACATGTGTGTACGTGTATGTGTGCATGTATGTACGTGTGTGCATGTATGTACGTGTGCATGTATGTGTGCATGTGTGTGCGTGTGTGCATGCATGTAAGTGTGTGCATGTATGTACGTATGTATGCATGCATGTACGTGTGTGTGCATGTATGTGTGCATGTGTGTGCGTGTGTATGTACGCGTATGTGTGCATGCATGTACGTGTGTGTATGTGTGCATGTATGTATGTGTGTGTATGTGCGTGTATGTGTGCATGTATGTACGTCTGTGTATGTTCGTGTGTGTGCATGTATGTACGCGTGTGTACGTGTGTGCATGTATGTACGTGTGTGTACGTGTATGTGTGCATGTATGTACGTGCGTGTACGTGTATGTGTGCATGTATGTATGTGTTTACGTATATGTGTGCATGTGTGTACGTGTGTGTATGTGTGCATGTGTGTACGTGTATGTGTGCATGTATGTACGTGTATGTATGCGTGTATAGGGTGCCAGATCTATGCTCGGTATGTTCAACTGTCCTA
>NW_023246192.1:0-2101 GCF_002007445.2 Ailuropoda melanoleuca | reverse complement strand
CTAAACAAGGGTTTTTTTTTTTTGTTTTTTGTTTTTTTTTTTTTTTCTAAAAATAATCTTTGCTCAGGGTGCCTGGGTGGCTCAGTTGGTTAGGTGTCTGACTCTTGATTTAGGCTTAGGTCATGACCTCAGGGTCCTGAGATTGAGCCCTGCATTGTACTTCCTGTTCAGCACTGAGTCTGTTTGTCCCTCTCCCTCCCCACTGCCCCTCCCTCCACACATGTGCACACACACTCTTGCTCTCTCTCTTAAATGAATAAATAAAATCTTAAAAAAAATAAAAATAATCTGTGCTCAGGTTATGAAGTTATAGTTATTATTTCTTTTCTTTTTTAAAAATGATTTTATTTATTTGAGAAAGAGAGAAATTGAGAGAATGAGTGGGAGGAAGAGCAGAGGAGAAGCAGACTCCCTGCAGAGCAAGGAGCCCAATGCCTTACTGGATCCTAGGACCCTGGGATCATGACCTGAGACAAAGGCAGACACTTAACTGACTGAACCACCCAGCGCCCTATAGTTATTTTTTCTATAAACAATTTTGTTACTGTAATAGACAATATTTCCTCTATAGTCCTGTAAGGTAAAATACCACTGACTCATTCACTAGTCGTATAATTCTCTTTAGATGGTGTTTTAATAATCTGTAAGTATTTAATAGAAATAACAATAACCAGAAACTGGCCAAACATATAGTTGTTAGTATAATATAAATATATAGCTATTAATAATGTGATAAGGTTGTCTAAGTAATCTGTAAACAGTCTTTCTTAAACATATGGGATTATATATGATTGTATATATTTATATATTATGCACACATGTATCAGCAAAGGATTTTTAGCATGTGGAGTGGCTGCTTGCTAGTTGACACAAGACTTTTGTATAAACTGTACTAATTGTGCTGTTCCTGGAAGTCTCTTCTGGAAAGATTTCTATCACCATTAATACAGAATTTCTCAACTTTTGTGCCCTTAGTCTTTTGCAACAGAATTATGTAGAATCTGATCTCTTAACAAGAAAGCACTTAATGAACATTGCATCTCCACAATTCAAGATAAATTTCTTTCTTTAATTGAGGGAAACAAAGAAATAATAAAACAGTACAGTACTAGAAATCAGGAGCTATAGTACATGCTTTACCACTAAGTTGAGTGGCCTTTGGAAAATCACTTGAAGTTTCTGGCTGTCAGTCCCCTTGTCTGTAAAATTAGCTGTAGGACCCTTTGTTTCAAATTCTTACTGACTTACATTGTCAATTCTCATAGTTTACCAGGATACTAAATATCTGTAATCAAGATAGTCACTAGAGAAAGTCATAGTAGTGAGATTTTCTGTACAGCTTTTTTCCATAGAACATATGTGAATACATATGATATGTGAATACATAATTATCACTTCAGAGTTTGGCAGTTTTGAAGAACTTGATGGTTCAAATTAGATTATTCTAAACTGAGGTTAACCTGGGGTTAGGACATGTTAATGTCTTGATGTAAGTGCTCAGAACATGAATAAATGGTGAATCTTTTAAATGATAGGCATGTGAAACCATAGACATGAAGTATACATTAAAAATTTTAAAAAAATGTATAGAGATATATCCACTTCATGTTGGAATAAATTGTCATTATTCTGAAATTGTCATTTCATCTGAAATGACTTAAACTTCACTTTGTTGGCCCCAAGGAGTTTAGATTACCTTCTTCAAAAACTCTTTTCCTTTATACAAAACATGTAATAATAGGATCATAATAGGATCAAAAGCAAAGCATTGCCTCTTCCATTGCTATAATATTGCTATTATGTTTAGATTGATGGTTTTTCATTATTTGTTTTATTTTTATTGTCAGTATGTCCCTATGTGATGAGGTTGGGGAGTATCAGTGAGGTTCAGTGGGGTGGAGTCTGCAGCCAATGACCAAGAAAGAATTCTTGAGGCCTCTTTGGTGCAAAATTGGTGGTTTATTAAAGCATGGGGACAGGACTCCTGGGCAGAAAGAGCTGCTGCCCCAGGGTTGTGAGGGGTGGCTGATTATATACCATGAGGTTGGGGGAGGTAAGGAAAAAGGGAGGTTGAGGAAATACTTTCATATGTTAAAGAAGA
>NW_023246191.1:0-2101 GCF_002007445.2 Ailuropoda melanoleuca | reverse complement strand
TGTGTGCGTGACACTTAGGTTGTGCAAAGCATTTTGATCTTCTCTTTTCGATGTGCCTTAACAGTGTTTTCAATCAAACTTCCATTTACTGATAGCTGTACCTTGTTTTTGAAGTAAAAGTGCCTTAGACAACATAGTCACAACGGAACCTTGGCTGTGTTCAAATATAAATTCCTCTTTAAGGATTAAAAGTTGCCTCATAGCAAGATATTGAAAATAAATTACTGTGGGCTCTGAAAGCATTTGAATGAGCAGAAACACAAAAGGTTCAAGCAATCTTTGTTCTAATTAGTGTCTTGCCAACACAGGGATTGATTTGTATATAACCACGCTCGTTGGAGTATATCATTTCTGATACACCTGCTAGATTACTTCAGCCTACCTACATAACAGTCAGCACTCATGCACCTTCCACATTTTTATTGTTACTTATTAAACTATTTCTCAACTAACATCGTCCTCCTGTAGATGAATGGATTTACAAATTGGGGGTCCATCTAGACAATGGGATATTATTCAGCACCAAAAAGAAACGAGCTATCAAGCCCTGAAGGGCACAGAAGAGTCTCAAGTGCAAATCGGTAAGTGAAAGAGGCCAATCTGAAAAGGCCTCGTACCTTTGGTATGATTGTGTATGTACGCGTAGAACAAGTCCAACTCTACCGCACTCTGCAAAGGGGAGAACTACGGAGACAGCGAAATGATCCGTGGTGGCCAGGCATAAGGAGAAGAGAGGCGGGA
Source organism: Ailuropoda melanoleuca (assembly GCF_002007445.2). Classification (NCBI taxonomy): domain Eukaryota; kingdom Metazoa; phylum Chordata; class Mammalia; order Carnivora; family Ursidae; genus Ailuropoda; species Ailuropoda melanoleuca. The sequence continues at coordinate 1,360 of NW_023246191.1, read as the reverse complement.
ATATGCAGAACACCGAGGATTTGTACGGCAGGGAAACTATGTATGATGCTATAATGATGGATACCTGTCATTATACATTGGCCCAAATTCATAGGCTAGTGAACGCTAAAATAAATGATGGGCTCTAGGTGATGATGTCATCCCAACGGAGGTCATCCTTTGTAAGAAATGAGCTACTCTGGTGAGGATGTTGATCATGAGGGAGGCTGTGTATGTCTGAGGGTGGAAGGCATATGAGAAATCTCTCCATCTTCCTCTCAATTTTATTATAAACATAAAATTGCTCTAAAAAAAATAAGTTCTTAAAAAAAAACCCCACAAAAAACTGAATACCAGATTTTGGAGGATAATGGAGACCTGAAAAAAACACAAGTCGATCTCAAATAATCCCTGAAAATATATGGACTGCTACGAGATTTTTTTAAAACCGGCACATCGGGACGCCTGGGTGGCTCAGTCGGTGAAGTGTCTGCCTTCAGCTCAGGTCATGACCTCTGGGTACTGGGATCGAGTGTCGCATTGGGCTCCCTGCTCAGCAGGGAGCCTGCTTCTCCCTCTCCCTCTGCCACTCCCCCTGCTTATTATCTCTCTCTCTGACAAATAAAGAAACTCTTCAAAAAAATTAAAATTAAAAAATAAAAATATAAAAAAATGGCACATTACATAAACAAAGATGCTAGGAAAAAAGACTCTGCAACAGTTCTTAGATTTTTAATATAAAAAATAAAATTTTATTTAATCACTTTATAAGATTTTTAAAATCCCCCTCCCAAAATACTAGCTGGAATTAAAAATTAAACAGAAAATTAATTCCCTAGATGGTAGTACAAAAAACAAAGTAGGTAAAATCATGTGAGAAAGTTAAAAAAATAGTTTAAATATCTGAGTTCTACAATTTGGGAGATTTTTCAAGACAAGAGTACAAAAACCAGATGGGAGGAGATTCCAAGAAAAAAGCATAATAAATTGGGATATTTCCCAATACCATAGGAAATAAGTCTTTAAAGGGAACCTGTCTGTCATAAAAAATAAGAATACCAGAAGGTCAAGCTAACGATTCAAAGTGCTTCAAAAAAAGAAAGACTGCACACAAATTAAATTAAAAAGAGAAGTAGAATTAGAATTATATATAAAAGCAAGACAAGACAATGGACATATTCATTCTGTCTTTTGTGCAGCTGCTATTTCAAACATTTAGTTCTTTAATTCAACATGTCTTTGTGGAAGTCTTGCAGTTTCCAAGGAATGATTTAGCCCCTGAGGGTGAGGCAGAATACAAACCAATCACGTTGGGTCAAACAGACAATAAATAGATTAACAAGCAAATACATAGCACGTGACAGGAATAGGGTGGGGGGGG
>NW_023246190.1:0-2100 GCF_002007445.2 Ailuropoda melanoleuca | reverse complement strand
TCCCTCTCTCGCTGGCTGTCTCTATCTCTGTCAAATAAATAAATTAAATCTTTAAAAAAAAAAAAAAAGAAAATAAATTGTCAAACCCTGTGTATGAACTTATCTTTTAAAAAAATCAAGTTAATGCTTTCATAATTTAGACTCTAGTTTATTGAAATATGTTATAACTATATTATAGAGTACATGATATATGTCAAAGTATGTGTTTATGATGAATTAACATCAATCTTTCAATCACTGTGTTTCCATTTATTTATCACATTTGTTAGTATGTATGTTATTCTTTTTACGTATGATTTAAAATTATATAATGTTTAGTGTACTTATATTTACGTAGCCAGAGATTTAACTCCTTTTATTATAAACAAATAATATTTTATTCTACTTTGGAATATTTTTTCACATAAAAGCCTTTGCCATCTTTTTTTCTCAATTCCCTACTAAGACAGATGTGTAATTATTAAAAATACAGCAATTAATGGAAGAATAATGACAAAGATTAATTAAGAGTTATACTTAGAGATTTTCCTAATAATTTATGTCTTTAGGTATTACTCTACTACGTGGTTATAGCTGTCATTAGATGAAAATACTAAATTCTCTGCTGAAAATGTAAAATTCAAGTATTTTAAAATGTAAGTACATGATCATTTCAGAAATAGGTGAATGACTTTAATGACAATTGAAAAGCTTAGTTAAGACAAACACATTGAGATTTAATAATAAAATACCTAAAATAATGAAATTCTGGGTATTTCTACTTCAAATCTTGCCTGACAATTGGTTTTTGACTTTTAAAGATGTTTAATTAAAGTCATATTTAATTTGTGAGATATTGACTTCCTTAAAACAATCAATTTTACTCTCAGAGAGGCTAATGGAGCACAGCACGTCTAAACAATGTATTTTATGTGTCTCATTACTCTTTTTTTCTTTTTTTAAAAATTCAGCAGATTATACAATGCATTTGAAACTGTTGAAGGAAAGCCATTAAAATACCAGTGAAATCCTCTCTTTTCTCTAGGAATATCTGGAAAGCAGAATTCTAAACACACTTTATTCAAATAGAGTCTGTGTTTCCACTGAAGAAGAAACACTTTGAGGTGAAAGAATGTTTTAGTTTCACCCTCACGTTTTAAATTTCTCATCGAAACAGTGACCAGCTGTAAGACCTCTTATTTATTAAGAGGTGAAAATGAAACTCATGTGTTATAATTCACATAATCGCAAAACAGTCGACATTCTTAAGCAAAAAATAATTTCACAAATCATTTTAGATTAAACAAAATCAGCTCCTGGTCTCGTTTTCCTAGGAATTTTTAAAAGCCCAAATTGGGGCAATTTTAGGCACTCTTTTAAATTCAACTTTTGTTCACTGAGAATTTAGGCGCAACGAGGTGGTTTAAGTAGTGAGAAAAAGCATGGAGTCTGGCATCAGAATGGCTGCTTGACATTAAAGAAGCACTCATCTCAGCTTCCCCATCTCTGAACAAAGAGACAAAACAGTATCCACATTCCCTACAGCTTGCTTGGCTGTTCCACTTGGCAATGACTTAACTTCAACGTTAAGAATCCTCAACTCTTCCGTGAATGCACACCTTAGTACTGTCCCTGTGGCCTCAGTGGCTTCTGTTCACTGTCTGCTTTTCCTGCTACACATCTCCTGTCCGTCAATACTAAAGACAAAGCTCTTTGAGGCCCAATTCATTTTTTTCTTTCTAACAAAGTTACTATTCCTAGAATGCTCGTTCTGTTACCCCAGGTGGGCCCTTAGTAGGTTTGTACAGTTGATTTAATGCTATTCTTATGTAGGTACCGCCAGATGCTCATAAGTCAAGCTATGTGTATTCAACAGTGACATCCCTAACTTTCCTTACATGGGCCAACTTCAAACATTCAGTCGTTAGCTAAGGTATAAATGTTTTATACTTCACCTAGTGGTGATTGCCTGTCCGCCAACAGCTTAATTATGGTAGAATTCCTATTGTTTATAAATGTTTGTATAATTTTTTGTTTTTATATATATATATTTTAAAGATTTTATTTATTTATTTGACAGAGACAGCCAGAGAGAGAGGGAACACAAGCAGGGGGAGGGGG
>NW_023246189.1:0-1744 GCF_002007445.2 Ailuropoda melanoleuca | reverse complement strand
GGTGTTTTTGAAATGTATATATGTAATTAAGATATATATATGTATAAATCTGTAGAAACATGTCTTTGCCTGGCGTGTTGTNTCTTTGCCTGGCGTGTTGTCTGGTGGGTGCTGGTATATTGTCTAGTGGGTGCTTAATGAAATTTACCAAATAACTCTGTTTTCTGTATGTTTTATATGTGTGTGTATGTGTGCGTATATACACACATCAGCAACAGTACATGTGGTTTTAGAGACTCGTTCACATAATTATTGTTTTTCTTTTTTAATCTTTGGTATTTTTAAAGCTCTGAGTATTGTATTCATTTAAACCAAGTTATTGAAATTTTTCCAGGGCTTTGAAGAAACAAGTTACCCTTTGAATTTGAAAACTTTTTATTCCAAGTTATTGCAGTGTGAGAAAAGCATTCTAGTTATTGTTTTTAAATCTAAAATGAAGTGATTTTTAAAGATTCTTCTAAATGAAGAAGAATAAAAACTTATTTATATAATCCTAAGTGCTTCCAAACATCTGCAGTTCAAAGTACATAATTCACATTGACACCAAAGTGTAGTTTCTGTTTTGACTGGAAGAGTCTGGTATTATTTTTTTGTCTGCAAAGGAAAGAATTGTATAGCATCCAAGGGAGAAGACATTTGATTGTATGCAATCAAAATGATCTGTGACTGAAAGCAGATTGCACAGGAGGAGAAATGGCAGCTGTTAAAAACTTATACAATATTAGAGAACTTTTTGCTAAAAACTTAAGGCATGGTAATCTTTCAGAAACTAAAAGTAAAACAACCATAACAATGTATTGTCTGCTTGGTATAATTCTTCAGAATTTACAGTAACAAGTAAGAGGAAATTACTGCTGAAAATAGATATTAAATACGGACCAAATTTAGTTTCTAAAAATTTGCCATCGGTTTTTATGTTGTGTATATTTAGTTCACTTGCATTGTAGAATTAGTTTTGTTTATACAGAAAAATTTAATCCTTTCCCTCTTATCAGTGAACTTAGAAACCATAGAATCTCTGATCCCCTGAGATATTTTTACCTTGCTACAACTGTCCAGCCTTTTTATTTATATTCCCCACTCACTTATTCCTTCTCATGTTATTTTGAAGGAAATTTACCAGACATAATATCCTTTTTATCTGTAAATTTTATTGTGTCTTTCTAAAAGATCATCTGTTGCTTAAAACATAACCATAATATCATTATCACAACAAAAATATTAACAAAGAATATTGAGAAACATCTGATTAGTTTTCAAATTCCAGTGATCTCATAAATATTGTAACTTTCTGTTTTGAATCTATATTTAATAAGAATTACACGTTACAAATGATTGAATTGACTCAACACTATTTTTAATGTATAGATTCCCTTTCTCTTTTTATCCTTTAAATTTTTAAATTCTATTTATTTTTTTTTTTAAGTAGGCTCCTCGCCCAGTGTGGAGCCCAATGCAGGGCTTGAACTCTCAATCCTGAGATTAAGACCTGTACGCCTAACTGACTGAGCCACCCTGAGGCCCCATTGGAATTTTTTTTTTAAATGAGTCATTTTTCTTGTAGAGTTACCTCGTTTATTCATTGCATCTCTTTAGTGTCATTTAATATGTTCCTCTCTATTCTATACATATGCCGATTTGCTCTATGGGCTTGATCAGATTTATATTAATTTTTATTAACAAGACTGCAGGTGGTTTTGTTTTTTATCTGGAAATACACGTTGGTTTGTGAAAGAACTATGTT
>NW_023246188.1:0-2099 GCF_002007445.2 Ailuropoda melanoleuca | reverse complement strand
TTTTTTTTTTTCACTTCCATTTGCATGGAATACCTTTCCCCATTCTTTTACTTTTTGTCCATATGTGTCTTTAGGCTTGAAGGGAGTCAATTTTAGGCAGCATATAGATAGGTCTTGATTTTTTTTTTATCCTTTCAGTTACCCTGTGTGTTTTGATTGGAGCATTTAGAATGTTTACATCTAAAGTAATTATTGATAGGTATGTACTTATTGCTGTTTTTTGTTAGTTGATTTCTGGCTGTTTTTGTAGTTCTCTGTTTCTTCTTCTCTTGCTCTTTTCTCTTGTGGTTTGATGGCTTTCTTTAATGTTGTGCTTGGATTCCTTTCTCTTTATTTTTTGTGCATCTATCATAAGTTTTTGGTTTGTGGTTACCATCGGCTCATATATAACATTTCATGCATATAGCAGTCTATCTTAAGTAGATGATCACTTAAATTCAAACACATTCTTTTTTTTGTTTGTTTTTTACTTACCTATTTATTTGAGAGAGAGTGAGAAAGAGAGCACACAAGCAGGGAGAAGGGCAAAGAGAGAGGGAGAAGCAGACTCCCCGCTGAGCAGGGAGGCAGATGCTGGGCTCGATCCCAGGACCCAAGGATCATGACCCAAGCCGAAGGCAGACACCCAACCGACTCAGCCACCCAGGCACCCCAAGTTCAAACACATTCTAAAAGCACTACATTTTTACTCCCCCCTCCACGTTTTATGTGTATGATGTCATGTTTTACATCCTTTTATTTTGTGTTCCCCTTGAATAACTTTTGTAGATATAATTGATTACACTTCTGTGTTTTAACCTTCATACTAGCTTTATACCTTGCCAGATAGAGTATTCTTGGTTTTAGGGTTTTTTCCCCTTTTTTCCCTTTCAGCCCTTTGTGTATATCATGTCACTTCCTTTAGGCTTGCAACGTTTCTGCCAAGAAAAAATCAGCGGATAGCCTTATGGTGTTTCCCTTGTACATAGCTCTTTGCTTTTGCCTTGCTGCTTTTAAGATTCTCTCTTCATCCTTAATTTTTGCCATTTTAAATATGAATATTTTGGTGTGCACCTCGCTAGGTTCACCTTGCTTGGTTCTCTGTGTTTCCTGGAGCTGGATGTGTGTTTCCTTCCCCAGATTAGTGACGTTTTTAGCTATTATTTCTTCAAATAAGTTTCCTGGCCCCCTTCTCTCTTCCTTCCTTCTCTTTCTGAGACCTCTATAACGCAAACATTATTACGCTTGATGTTATCTCAGAGGTCCTTTAACCTATCCTCATGTTTAAAAATTTCTTTTTTCTGTTCAACTTTTCATTTACCCTAGCTTCCAGATCACTGTTTCTGTTCTTCTGAATCCTATAATCTGCTGTCAATTTCCTCTAGTGTATTTTTTTTTCATTTACTGTGTTCTTCAGTCCTGTTTTTGTTTTGTTGTTGTTGTTGTTTTACATTTTTTTTCTTTGTTGCAGTTCTCACTGGGTGCATTCACTCTGCTCTCCAGTCCAGTGGGTATCTTTATAACCATTGCTTTGACCTCTGTCAGGTAGATTGCTTATCTGTTTCATTTAGCTCCTTTTCATGGCCTTGTTCGGTTCTTTCATTTGGAACACATTCCTCTGTGTCTTCATTCTGTCCCACTCCCTGTGTTTGTTTCTATGTATTAACTAGGTCAGCGAGATCTTTTGGTCTTGAAAGTTGTGGCTTTATGAAGGCATCCCGTGGCGCCCTGTATTACAATCCACTCCGGTCACCCAAACCAGGGGCTCCAGGGCTATCCCATTTGTGGGTTGTGCACACCCTCCTTTTTGTGGCTGAACCATGACTGCTGCGGGAGCAGTGGTTGACGTGGCTTGTCACTTGTGCAGCTGGCTGAAAGGCCCAGTTGCAGCTACTGTGGGCATGCAGTGGTGCAGGTTTTCCCCCCGGACAGCTGGGTGAGATGCCCAGCTGCACTGGTTGTGGGCTCAATGGTTGGCGAGGCTGGCCTGCAGCTCAACTACCTGCAATGATCAGCTGCAACTGCTATGTGTGCACTGGCGGGCAGGGACTGCCTTTGGCACAGCTTCCTGAGAATCTCAGCTGCACCTATGGCGGCAGGCAGGCTTGTTGGGGGGGGGG
>NW_023246187.1:0-2100 GCF_002007445.2 Ailuropoda melanoleuca | reverse complement strand
TTGGCCTTCACTGCTGTTTCCTCCCCCCCCAACTCCATTGCAGTTACATGTTCCTCCCAGCTTTGTTCCAAATAGCCAGGCATGGTCTTGCCTTAGGGTCATTGCCCTTGCTGTTCCTACTGTTCAATTATTTCTCCTCCAGATATCATCATGGACAACTCCATCCCTTCCTTCACGTCTTTGCTCAAATCTCACCTTCTTGGTGAGGAACACCCTTGATATCCTATTTCTCTATTCTGTCCCTGATACTCCAAACCCTTCTTTTCTTCATCACTTTTACTTTTCTTCCATAACATGTTTCACCTCTTATTATATTTGATGTTTTACTTATGGAGTATATTTATCATTCATTATCTATCATTATCTATCTCTTCCCATTAGAATGGGGGCAAGAATCTGTCTTTAATGCATTGATGAATGTAAGCTAGAAGAGAGTCTAATACAATAATTGTATATATTTTACATACTAAACAATAAATGTATATATTTTAAAATTCATTGGAAAGTTAATAAATTTTAAGGAGTATATTTTAATATCACAAGACTTTTTCGGTATATAACTTCTGTCGGAATGCTAAATTATACATTGAAATAGTAGAAGAATCATGACAACCACAAAAGGAACTCAAATCTTCCCTTTCACTGAGGCGTCTCTTAGTAAGAAAACTATGTGGTCATGGTAGGCAGAATTAAAAGATGGACTTCAAGATCCACACACCTTTACATCCACTATACAATTTCAGAATGTGTGAGTATGATTGGATAATCACTCTCATGATTAGATTGTTAGATGGCACACTTGATTTATTTTATTTTACTTTTAATTTATTATTATCATTATTATTTTTACAGTTGACTTTAGAAGGAAAAATGATTGTGGGTGATGCTGATCTATGAACCTATACAAGCCCTGTGAAAATATACAATTTTTTTTGAAGGAACCAGGAAGTTTCTAAAAGAAAATTGAAGTGTGGGAGGGGTTCAGCAAAAAAGAGTTCTCTATTGCTGGCTTTGTGGATGGAGGGAGCCATGGGGCAAGGAACTAAGAACAGCCATTGGAGCTGAGAGCAACCTCTTAGCCAAAATTCAGCAAGAAAGAGGGTCCTCAACCCTAGACCGTAAGAACTGAATTTTGTCAGCAAGCTGAATGATTTTGGAAGGTTCTTCCCCAGAGCTTCCAGATGACACATAGCCCAGCCAATACCCTGATTTCAAACCTGCGATACCCAGAGCAGAGAGCCTAGCCACGCTGCCTGAACTTATGACCAGCAGAATTAGAACTCATAAATGGATGTTGTTTTAAGTTGCTAACTTTGTAGTAATCAATTACAGAACAATAAAAAATGAATATATTTCTTGTTTTTATTCTGCTTTCTATTCCTCTGCTTTACTTTTAAATTGCAAGTCACTTGATGCCCATGTCTTAACTTGGAAAAACGTTCAGAAGAAAGATTTTTTTTAAATCATGAAAACAAGTTTAAATAAACAGCAGTAAAAATCATATGTACAGGAAATAGAAAAAAATAAAACATAGTTAAATGGCCACATTTTTTCTACAGCGCTTGACATTGAAACATTGAAATGGGCTCTGACCCAGCACTCCTGATAATTACTCTGTGACCATATGCAAAGCATTTAACCTACCTTGACCTAATTTTCCTTTTTCATTAAATGAAAAAATTGTACTAAATTAGCTCTAAGATTTATTCCTGCTATAAAATTCTATGATTCAATAATTCTGTAGGTCGAAGATAACTTATAATTTTCTATATTTTCTACGTTGAAGCATAATTATTTTCTCTGTAAATTTAAATATTGAATTCTGTATGTGAAATATCACTTTGTGAGTTTGGCAATAGACATTAGAGTAGGTTGTCACTTTGTAACTATCAATTGACTCAATATACTATAAATATATCAATGTAAAGTAGGTGCCAAAAAGTTTTATAATTTCAGTGGGAGTCTTGGGCAACAAAGGCATAAAGACACGGGCTCAAGTCCGAGCAACAGCTGGGATGTCACACACTAAGCTTGTATGTTAGGCCATGATTTTGACTTCTAAATTTCCTCATAAAATATAATTTTGTTTAATAATTTCAT
>NW_023246186.1:0-2100 GCF_002007445.2 Ailuropoda melanoleuca | reverse complement strand
GTTCTCCCAGGAATCTCCCAGGAATCCTAATGTTAATGCTTTACTAGAGGGATAAACAACCGGAACCTGACAATGGCAAGGCCTGGGTTATCTTGTAGGTCCTCTTTAGCACATGAAAGTTCTTTCAAACCTCCCTTTTTCCTTATCTCCCCCAACCCCTTAGTATATAATCAGCCACACACCCTCACAAGCCCAGTGCAGCAGCTCTTTCTACCCTCGGGGTCCTATCCCCTTGCTTTAATAAAACCACCGTTTTGTACCAAAGACATCTCAAGAATTCTTTCTTAGTCATCAGCTCTGGACCTCACCCCACCGAACCTCGCCTATATTCCAAAACCACATCACCTAACACAGAGCAAGCAAGTCAAATTTCTAACTCATTTTACTTTACTATCATAATTGGAGAGACATGTAGAAGTCATGCACAGAAGAGACCCCCTGTTCTGATGACAAAAAGTCTAGAATCATTGGTTAAGCAGGAAAGAGGATTTTGAAGGAAGTCCCTTTCTGAGAGGAGTGGAAATACGTATTTTAGAAAAGTGTTTAATCAGAATCATGGAAGCGTTTTTTTTTAATAGAATGTAGATTCTGTTGCTACATCAAAGATAATAAATAATGGACTAATTTATAAGAGAAAAGCTCGTTTCTTTTTTATCTAATACCCTGAGTTTATGTAATCCAGGCTTGATATGACGGGGTCCCAAGTGCATTCTATTTTCTGCCACTCTTCAAATATAGCCCGTGTCTACATCGTCTAAGGTGGTTCACTACCAAATTCAGAAGAGAGAAGTTCCAAGATGTCAAGTAAAGAGCAAATATAGGGCAGGATGGAGAAGGTCTATCATGAGCTCACTATGAAGGCACGCACGTGACGTGTGTCTTTCCACAATGTCAGCTTTATTCAATCATAAAGCCAAGTTAAATCACAATTATAAAGCAGGTTCAGGATGTCAAACTCAATGACAGTTCACCATGTGATTAAACTTGGCTTCTTCCACAGCACACAGAGCAGGACGGAAGACAAACCACGCAACAAACAAGATAACAGAAGGGGTGCAGGAAGGTAACAAACCAAACGCCAGGTCAGTCTGTGGGAGCACAGTTGAGATAAGGCCTCGGTCTCCAGTCAGCTCTCGGCACTGACTGCTTCTGATGTTCAAGCCGGAAGGATCTCGGTTCTGTTTGGAGAGCAATGGGCCGACCCTTCAGCGGCAGTTGCCTTTTTTAAGTGGGCAGACCTAGAGGGGTCAGGTCTGAAGAGTCTAACAGTTTGCTGTCAAAATCCTTTCCTTTTTAAAGGGATTTAATCGGTTTTGGGTCCTGCAGACCTCCTCTGGTTCTGCTCGATATCAGTTCGGGGGGGTCAGCTGACGTTGGTCTCGGCCATATCTCTTAGCTGCAGTACCTTACCTGCTTGCATTGTTGCTGGACACAGGCCCCTGCTTGACACAGGCTCCTGCTTGACGTGAGAGACTCCATTTTGCTCTCCGCAAGGAGCATCAGTCAACTTCACTCACAGCTATTGGTGAGAACGTATTTGTAAGGGCATCTCTGTGGCTGCAAAGTAGTCTGAGACATGTTGGCTTGATTCTGGGGCAGACTGAGCTAAAATGCAAAGTTTCTATTACTAAGGAAAGAAAAGGAGAATGGCAAAGAGAAGACCTCTTTGCCAGCTGCATTAGTCATCTGTGACGCCTTCCTTCTGCTCTTGGGTCATGTGGGGGCCCACGAAATGTGAAAGAGTACGTGATTCTCTAGAAGACAGTCTAGATATACACTAATAGCCTAATTCCTGATGTTTTCTTTCCACATGACCTTCAGAACACGGTAATCCCTGATTGTACTATTTTGGATACTATAATTATTTTGCCTTGGTTGCTATTCTAACTTTAAATGCAATTTATACATCCTGGGTTGATAATGTAGCTAAATGCATTCAGGTGAAGTGGGAGTTCTCATGTCTCAGAAAGTAATGAACCTTATCATAGGCATAATCCAGCTGGTTCAGGCACGTTAGCTATTAGCAGATGTTCCTTTTGGCTCTCCTTGATTGACAGCTCTCCTTGATTCTCCTCATCCTGATTTTTTTTTTTTTTTTTC
>NW_023246185.1:0-2099 GCF_002007445.2 Ailuropoda melanoleuca | reverse complement strand
AAAAAACTTTAAAAAAAAAAAAAAAAAAAAGACGAAACGTCCCAGGCTCTCATGCAGACGCAGGCGAGGGGCAATGGGGCCGCGTTCCCACACCCCATCCGGGCCCAGGTTGGCGTGCTGTGCCCTACTTCCACAGCGACTCACCACTGGCCTCCCAGGCCCATCAGCCAACAATTCCATTACGCTGGAATTGTTAGTTTTTTGGTTTTTCTTTTTCATTTTTGCCAGTTGATGGGTAGGTTTGGGGGGAGCTCAGGTGTAGGGCGATCCTACTTGCCCAAGCGCCAAGCCACTCAAGATATAAGATGGAGTATTGGGCACATGGGTGACCAACATCACCGTCACCAGCGGTGAAGTCGGGTGCAAGTGGGAGCCAGGAAGAGCGTGGGTGGTCTCAGAAGAGCACGCACTCGGGTGTAACCATGGCTGCCCGGCTGCTGGCTCATGTGGTTCAGGCGGAGGGGGAGAGAGGCAGACCAAACTCCTTGCACCCTGGGTCCCATTGACGTGAGTCCCACCCAGAAGAAAAATGAGAGCCGAAGCTGCCAACCAGGTAAGTCACCCCGTCTCCGCGGGGAGGAGATGGGGCAGCATGAGAGGCTGTGGATACGGAGGGGGGCTTGCCCCGCTTGAAGCAAACGTCAGGATGGGAAGAGACACTTGTCTCCCAGCAGGACCTCGTGGCATCGCACTGGTTTGGGTCGCATCTCTCAGATCGCGAGGGAGGCTGGGCACAAATTCACAAGTTTACTGTCCGTCGATGCTTTTTCTCCTGGGAATTCCGCATCCCTGTTCTTTGCCCATCGTTCTGTGGTGTTCTCTGTCTCTGTCTTACTGGTCAGAGAGCATGACTGACGTCCTGAACACCACGCTTTCCTCAGCACTGCACACTACGAACACATTCCTACCGTCTTTGACTGCTGTTTTCACTATTTACGATGAAATAGAAGCATATGAAAACTGAAGGCTTTTTTTGCCTTAATGTAGTCAAATCCTTCATCAATTCTTCTCTTTAAGGTACAGGGTTTTCATACCTTATTTAAGAAACCCTGTGCTTCCTTTTATGGGCCGGGGGGTAGCAAGAGTTTTGGGATATGAATGAGCTAAGGTGCCTGGACCACATCCCGAGGGTGGAAGCGAACGTCTGCAGGGCCAGCCCGGTGGAGAACAGTGTGGACGGGAGGCAGAGGGGCCGGCCTTTCCCCCACTGAGCCAGTCCTGAGCAGCACAGAGGCCCCCAGGGCAGCAGGGTACCTCTGGCCACAGCAACCAACAGGCCAGGGCAGCCCCCCACACTTGGGCAGCCAGGGGCCTCCCAAGACAGAAAGCCTAAGGTTGACAAGGCGCACGGCGAGGACCACCCATGGCAGGTCTGGACCTGCAGAAGGCCACTCTTTGTTCAGGATGGCCCCTCTCCTCTGAGGACTCGGTTTGTCCCCCCCACGCTGGGCATCAGCCGGCCCCTGAGAGGTTTGGGGAGGGGAGAGGCTGAGACGTGACAGGCCCTGTGTCCCTCCAGGCAAGCAGGGGCCCAAGGGGTCCGGGGAGGGCTTGTGAATCCTCAGCTGATGAGCTGGGCCAGCTGCAAGGATGGGGTGCAACAGGGAACACGGTGCTGGATTGACGTCTGGAAGGCTGTTTCCTCCAAAGGCGCACCTCTGCTCACATGTCCCCGGAGGCACCTCTGCTGAAACCACCCGCCCGCAGCGTCTTGTCCTGAGGGCCCCTGGCAGCAGCACCTCTGGGGCTGTGTCTCCGCCTCCCCATTTCTGCACCGGGGGCGCCCCCTCACCAGCCCCGCTGACCCACACTGCGAGTGCCAAGTGGTTTCCCCTGATGGTCGTCCTGGCTCGGCAGGGACCGACTGGCCACCCTCCGAGGACAGTCCTGCAGCCTCTTACTGTCCCTCCCGGCAGCCCCCCTCCCCAGCCATACTTCCACATTACATCCATTCCACGTGGGCGTTGCTGCAGTTAGCAGACCATTGGTGCCGTTGCTTCCCCGGGCGCCTGCGTCCCACTCCTAGCTGGCAGCAGGTGGCTCCCCCAGAGCCCAATGCCCTCCTGGGGAAGCCTTTCTAGCTGAGACACATCGGGGGA
>NW_023246184.1:0-2099 GCF_002007445.2 Ailuropoda melanoleuca | reverse complement strand
CTGCTGTGTTCCCTCTCTCGCTGGCTGTCTATCTCTGTCACATAAATAAATAAAATCTTAAAAAAAAAAAATCCTGAGAATGCAGAGTCTGCTTTAGAAAACTGAAACTATTACTACTAATCCAGAAGGTTTTATGCTCTGTTTGAGCGTTGAAGTCAAGGCTGGCCCAACAGGTACCTTCCATTCTGATGTTTTCTGATCCCCCACTTTCAGTCAAACAAGAAGAAACCAAGGGGATTAATCATTCCTTCAGTTCAATTTCAAGAAAAGATATTCAGTTATTTGCAAACTTTTCAAGTGCCTTCTGAATACCAGACTCCATATTTAAACAAATCAAATCTTGGAGATCAAGCAGATGCTATAAATCATCAAAATAGCTCCCTGTTCCCCTACCTCCCGGACAAACAAACAGCCATTAGAAGAAAATTAGTGTTGAAGAACAGAGCTAGTGGGTAGGTGGTTTGTAGCTTGTGGGTTGATGATCTGACAACATTTTAGCAGAGAACTTTGCCGCCTGGCGAAAAGCAGTGAGTTGCTAAACACTGAGAGATTGTTATGAATACTTAAGGCAAATGTATTGCTTCCTGGAAATAGGGGCAGTGTTTGAAAGCTATAGCCCTGCAGCTATCATGATCTGCATCTCCTGAGGATGTATCTTTCCTCGACAAAAAGCATTTAGATTCCTGGCAGGAACCACCCCCTCCTCTTCAACAGACTCCTACCTTCCTGAATTAATCACAGACCTTGTTGGCTCATTAAGTCCTGGTGTCATTTTGATGCTTATATTATTACAATGATACACACAAAGCTACAATATTCAATTTCTGCCTAACAGATTTGACGGCTATACTTTGGAGAGGAGAGATTTTGAATCATCCAGTTGATTCAGGAAATGAGTTTGCTGGCCTTTGGCAGAGTCATTGGAGGAAAGAAAATGAGAAAGCAAATCTCCTGGGGCTTAAAGCAAGGGCACTCTTAGGTCTCCGTTAGACTTTTGGGGATAAAATAGTAATGGTAGTCATAGGAAGTTTTACAAATTGGCACACCGAAAATTTCTTTTTTGGCTAACTGTATATGACCAGTTAATTGAATAAGCCGGACTCAGTCAAGAGCAAAAGAAAACAGCTTTACTCTTTCTCCACCGCTCTTTCAAATTTCCTCTGTCAAATTATTCTCCTCCATCCTTGGATGAAGTCTTAGGGATCCTAGCTTTTCTGGTCATATTCGGGTATTAAAAAGTTCAGGATTATCTAATATTAAAATGTTATACTCTCATTTGATTCAGTTTCCCTTCATGACCCCATCCCCTCCCCCTTTTCTTCATCCTTTGGACTGACTCAAACTTCAAGCCCCACATGGGAAAGGCAAGGGTGGATTTGTGTGGCATGGGTGGGGGGTGCTGGAGGGGGATTCTTTCTTCCTAGATCTACCTCCTTCTCCACTTTCTAACTGCTCCTTGTGGCTATTCTGTGGTCCTATCTGTGGAAGAGGCAGGTTAGAGGACAAGAGTAGTGTTCTCTCGCTGGTGCAGAGGATTCTTCGAGTTCTCACTACTGGGGAACTCCAAACTCCAGTTTCCTTTCATAAAATAGGATTTCAGGCTGACTGTTGCTTTCTCCACCACTTCCCACTGCTGATACTCCATCTCAACCTGAAGCTTTAGATGGTCCCCCACCATGCTTTCGAAAGATTGTTGGTGGAGTCTCTTTTAAGATGCCCAAAATCCAGCTCTTGTTTCTGTAATGCACATGCAGACCATAGGAAACCTGTGTGTCTGCCCCCTCAGACCCTTATTTCCAGCTGTTTTAATCCTCTGGTCTCCAGAGGAACAGAATTTATAGGATATGGAGATAGTGAGACAGACAGAGATATATAAAGACATCCATTATGAGGAATTGGCTCACGTGATTACAGAGGCTGGCAAATCCCAAGATTTGCAGCCAACAAGCCGGAGACCCAGGAGAGCTGATGGCCAAGCCTCGTTCTATTCTGAAGGTCAGTAAGCTGTAGACACAGGAAGAATCAATGTTTCAATTCAATGTTTCAATTCAGAGTCTGAAGGCAGTAAAAAACAAACTTCCCAGCTCAAAGGCAGTCAG
>NW_023246183.1:0-2099 GCF_002007445.2 Ailuropoda melanoleuca | reverse complement strand
TATATATATATATATATTTGTAGTACATTTTGCCACATTTGCAGTGCTGTTTTTCTGCACACTCTTCCTCTTTCTTGATTTTGTTAGGTTATTAGTGGTCTAGTGATACACTGGGAAATCTTTGTTGTATTCCTTCTACACTAATTGAGTTTACACAGTCTGAGATACCTAAGTACCACTCTTCAATCCTTTAATTTGAACTGTTGTAATTTTGAGATAAATACTCGACTTGACGTTCACTTACTGCCAAATCAGTGATTCCCCTTTATTCTCTGACTTTAATAGAGAAACCTCCCTCCCAGCTTTATTTTACTCCCTCCACTCTCCCCACCTCCAAATATTAACTTAGGAGTCACCGACTGAAGACCATACCTCCTAGTGTTTGCCAGCACCACATCACTGCTCATTGCCCTTCAGACCTTCCTTCATCCCTGCTCCTCTGTGCACAGGGCCTTGCCTCCCAAACTTCTGGCCTCCAAGTCGTGTCTCTGACTTAAAGCTTCAGACTAATGCTTACCTCACCTTAAGTGGGATAGCAGCTCTAGTCTCCATTCTGCTTTTTACCATCCTAGCCCAACCCAGGCAGGGTTTTGAACTCCTTTCTCTTGCCCTGCCTGATCAAGTGCACATCTCTAACCCTCTTAAAACCACAAAGCTGGAAGTATTGAAAGAGAAAGGTGACTTTTTTGTTTTTTGAAATTTGATTAAAAATGTTTTTGCTTTTTTTACTAGATATCTTAAGAAAATAAAATCTCAAAATCACACATGAATGCATGGATATTTAGTTAAGCACTTAGGTTGTAATCCCTGACAACACCTACCTTCCCTTGTCCCCCGTAATTCCAGTTCCCTCCCCAGTGAATACTTTTTGGGGCTTTCTTAAATATATTAAAAAATGTACACATTATTTGTACAAATTATTTATTAATTATGACCACATCTACTACTATATTCAAAGGTTGGTGATCGTAGTAATTGGAGGATATTTTGTACACTGAGTAAAATATAATTGTTATTCTCAGTATAATGCTTTTGACATACTTTCTCACTGTTTATAATGGGTTGGAGTGTGGAAGATTAGAAATGAGTATGTGAGAGTTGTTAGTGTTGGGTAGCAGAATTGGAAAGATGGAGCTAGGAACTGGGAAAAGCGACTGCTGGGAAGAGATTCCACAGTAAAGCCATCTCCTTCATCTCCCTAGTCTGATCTTCAGTAACTTCCTCATGTCACACTGATGTTTTTGTATAAGAGAACGTTCTTCTGGATAGAGCTTGGAGAAAAGCACAAGGTTTGTGCTGCCCATCTGGCAAATAAGTATATTTACATGTAAGTGGTATTAGGACATAGATGTCATTCTGGAACTTACTTCTTTTCCTTAACATTATGACTTGGAGAGTTTTTCAGGTAGGTTCATATAAACCTACTCATTTTTTGTAACTATTACAGTTTTGAACAATACTTCAGTGAACATCCTTTTACATAAAACCGTATAATTATGTCAAGAGCATTAGTGCAAATAGATCTTAGTTATGAAATTTATGGAATAGTAATAGTTTTCTCTATTAGAAAACCATTTTTCTTGAATAGAATAGTAAGGTTTGCTCCTGCCCAACTGCCTTCTGAAAAAGCTCTTTCACTTAGCAGTGATTAAATTGCCCCTTTATCTGTACAATCAGCATTTGATTTTGTCAGTCTTTTTATTTTTCAGTTTGAGAATTGAAAAGTGATACTTCATTGCATTTAAACAATGGTTAGTGAAATTATGTTCTTTTTATAAGTTTATGTTCTATTTACATAACTTTTGAGAAATGCTTGTAGGTATTTTTTGTCCCCTTTTCTATTGGACTCTTTGGCTGCTTTGTCATTGGTTCCTAGGAGCTCTATAGATATTATGAATGTTAATCCTTTGCTATTTTTGTTTCTAATATTTGTCCCCATCTATCAACTTGCATCTTTTGAATAAAGAAGTTTTACATTTTTATGTTTTGAAGTATGACATGGATTGTAAGTTATAAAACTCATAATAAACTTCTGAGTATATACAGCTTCTGAGTTTTATGTCTTATTTAGAAAACTTTCTTATTCCAACACTATGCAA
>NW_023246182.1:4346-4547 GCF_002007445.2 Ailuropoda melanoleuca | reverse complement strand
TCTGTTCTGTATCACTCTTGGGGCCTTTTTACCTTTATAGAACCCCCCTTAATATCTCCTGTAGGGCTTTTCGTGGTTACGAAATTGGTTAATGACTGGCGATTCTGGAAGTTTTTTATTTCTCCATCAATTCTGAATGACAGCCTTGCTGGATAAAGGATCCTTGGCTGCATGTTTTTCTCTGAAAGATCTTTAAAAATG
>NW_023246182.1:0-4303 GCF_002007445.2 Ailuropoda melanoleuca | reverse complement strand
CCCCCCCCCAACCCTTTCTCTCATACCAGGTCTGTGTAGACAGTTCTGACATATTTCTGATACCTTTGCCTTGGTACGTGAGAAATTTC
This sequence comes from Ailuropoda melanoleuca, assembly GCF_002007445.2. Classification (NCBI taxonomy): domain Eukaryota; kingdom Metazoa; phylum Chordata; class Mammalia; order Carnivora; family Ursidae; genus Ailuropoda; species Ailuropoda melanoleuca. Next base: position 4,214 of record NW_023246182.1, on the reverse strand, counting down.
TTTGTCCTGGACGCTTTCAATACTGTATCCTTGGATCTAATATTTGCGAATTGCACTATGACGTGACATGCCGTAGGTTTGTCGTGGTTGAGCTTGGGAGGGGTCCTCTCTGCCTCTTGTACATGAATTTGTTTCCCTCGCTAGATTAGGGAAGTTTTCAGCTACAATTTGTTCAAATATCTCTTTTAGACCTCTGTTTATCTCCACCCCCTTGGGGATGCCAATGATTGTGACATTGGATAGTTTCATTGAGTCAGTAATCTCCTATAACCTACGTTTGTGGGCATGGATTTTTTTAAGTCCATCTTCTATTTTTGTTTTTTCTTCTAGTAACCCATCGTCCAATTCGCTAATACGTTCCTCTGCCTCAGTGACCCTGGCCGTCAAAGCCTCTAGTTTTGACTGCATTTGGCTCATAGAATTTTTAATTTCTGCCAGATTCGCTCTCCTTTATGCCCTTAGAGATTCTATATTCTCATTAACATTTTTGTTAATACTTTTTCCAAGTCTACACATCATGTTGACCATTGTTGCTTTGAATTCCATTTCTGATAATTTGGTTACATCCATATCCATTAGTTCTGTGGCAGGGCCACAGACTCATTGTCTTTTCTTTGCTGGGGGGACTTCTCCTTCTTGTCATTCTGATGAGGAGAGGTTGCGGGATTGTCCAGAGCCCAAATTATTGACCAGGACCCAGGCCGTGCGCCCTTGTTTTATAGGGATCTTAGGGATGTGGGCTCCTTCTTTAAAGATTTTATTTATTTATATGGCAGCGAGACAACCAGCGAGAGAGGGAACACAAGCAGGGGAGTGGGAGAGGAAGAAGCACGCTCCCAGGGGTGGAGCCAGATGAGGGACTCTTTACCGGAATGCTGGGATCACGCCCTAAGCTGAAGACAGGCGCTCAATGACTGCGCCAGCCAGGTGCCCCGGGTTTTGGGCTTCTTGATTTTTCAGACTGCCTTCTGGGGGATGGGCCTGCCGCGCCAATACTCAGGCAAGCCTGTCTGGGTAGAGTCTCCGCGTCCCCTGCGAGGGGGGATGGGGATGGGCACGCTGTGAGTTGGTATTTGCAGGCTTTTGTTCTCTGGTGGCTTTCCCTGGTGGTTTGCTGTGCCTCTTCTGAGAGTCAGAGCAGCAGCGGCCGAATCTCAGCCTCCGTCTCAGAACAGAGGGATCACGGACTGTTCTCCACTGATGTTCTGGCCACTTTAACTCTGTTTCTGTTGGTTCTGCTCAACCCTGCAGCATCCCGGGATGTGCGCCCCACAGCCAGAGTCCCAGGCCTCACTTCCAGGGCTGGTGCTTCTCTGTCCTTTGTGTTTCTAACATCGCGAGCCGCCAGCCGCCAGCCACCCCGCGCACACTCCCGGAGCTCCCGGTCTCAGTCTGGATCCAGGGAGCACACCAGGATTCCGGAGTTCTGTGAGAAGTCTGGTGGCACGTGCTCCGCACTCACAGTCCTAGTCTGTTTTCTCGCAGTGCCGGGTCCCGCGAGTCTGCCTCCTCCCCCATGCGGGTGGCTACCGCTTCCCGGTGCCTGAACGCGGCAGCTCCCCCCCCTTCCGTTTATCTTCCGATATATATGCGCGGTTTCACGGCTCCCCACTTTGTACCTCAATACTCAGCTCTGGAGATGTTCATTTGTAGAGATCCAGATGTATCTTCCTGCGTCTCAGGCTGATTCCGTGGATGTTCAGGTTAGTCTGGTACCTATCCAGCTCAACTCAGAGGACCGGCTGAAAAAGGGGTCCCCTACTCCTCTGCCATCTTAACTCCCCTATCACCGGTTTTAAGTAATTTAATTATAATGTGCCATGTTATGATTTTCATCATTTTTTTATGTTTGATGTTCATTGATCTTAAGCATCTATGAGCTTACAGTTTTCGTCAAATTAAAAAATTCTTGACCGTTGTTTAAGTATTTTTTTCCATCTCCTCTTTTTTCCATTCTCTGGAAATATGGGGTCCCACATAGTCATTTGTATTAGGATTTACAAATCGCATAAGTGGCCCTGCCAAGAAGGAAAATTGTTTCTGAAGTTACTCAGGCTGAGTTTCACAGATTCTATAATAGTAAAAAATGACCACTAAATCACAAAAGGTTCTTGTTCCATTCATTTTCCTCAATCCCTTGGACTTATCAGTCTAATCATAGATACAAATGCTCAATTGGCCAAAAGCTTCAAATATCCATTATAAGATAGTTTTCACTCACATGTAATAGGGTACCAAGATACAATGTTTTAAAGAGCTGAAGAGGTAACATAGCCGTATGATGCTGAGTTGTAAGATGATATGGAAAGGTAGGAACTTTGGCAATCTTGAGAGGCTTATGATCACCAAAAGCATTTACAATTACAACACAACAAAACCAAGTCGAATAAAAACTTCTGCAACCTTTACTTAGCCTGTTTATTGACAGTAGCAACTCGTGTGAAGAGCTCACAATACAGAGCTCACTTTCAGATAGAGAAAGATACAAAATTTTTCCCGGATTGTTTCACTTAAGAATATCTTTAAGTCTATTAGCATCTTTCATTCAATAATTAGTAGTACAATGTCTGGCATATGGTAAGTGCTCAGTTGGTGATCTATCTGTTATCATTATTAGTTTTTATTGTTCTTGTTTACTGCAGATTTATTAGTGACAGTGGTAGAAGTCATAGCAGCTAGGAGTTTCAAAATGGGCAGTGAAAGAAGAAGAGCAAGTATGGGAGAAGGGAAAAGTGCTCTTTCAAAGAAGACTGTAAGCTGATCTTGGGGAGGAAGGAGGAGGTCCTCGAACTGGTAGGTCAGTGAATCTGGATCACATATTCATGAAAGATGTATCCTCACTGGCCTATCCCTCAGCCTTCATTAAAATGAGATTTTCTCATTGACTTCTGGAGCTTCTGCCAGGAGATTCTACCACCAGAAGCTGGGAGCATTTTATTTCATTTCTCCTTGGTATTTGCTTGATGGGAATTACGCCCATTCATACTACAAAACTTTGGGTGAGCTCCCTACCTCCTCCAGTTATCCTCTGTGGATAGATCTCACAGGACTCCAGGAGGTGCATAAGCCCAAATGTAGGGACAGGGAGAGGGCCTGGATACTTGGCAGGGTGATGGTGGGAAGGAAGTTGCTAGATACATATTGAGAGCTTGTGAGAGGGCAGAACTGAACAAGTACAGATGCTTGAGTTGAGATGATGGTTAGGATAACCTTGTATAGTTGATATGATATGCTTTTGTTGAAACTAAATTTAGTGATGATTTTTCTAATTTACCCCCAAAGTAGTGTTCTGTAAACTTTTTTGTTCAAACACCTGTCACTAAAAAGTTTTGAATGAGTTCCCTCAATATACATATTTATTTTGTTATATGTTATTTTGAGGAATTAATTATTAAATAATATGTAAACTGTAAAGCACAAAATAAATTTTAAAAGGATAAGATGTAAATGAATGGAAGTAGAAATCCTAATATTGGCCTACCACCTGGGGTGTGCACACTCTACTTTAGAGACAACAGCCTGGGAGGAAGGGCTTAAGAGAGACAAGCCTTCCATTTCACCAGTGTCTAGGAAGAAGCCTTTCAAACGCTATACCAGGCCTTATAGCTGAATTCTCCACTTAACGTGTAGGATAAAGATTACAGTATCATTGAAATGCAAGCAGATGATCAGAGAGAATTTCTAGGAAATTCTAAATTACGAAGCAAACTGTATGTAAGTTTGCTAATTGTGTGCCCAGTACTGCTCATTGTAATGGGCATTAAGAAAGACAATGTCAGGGTGCCTGGGTGGCTCAGTTGGTTAAGCTTCTGCCTTTAGCTCAGGTCATTATCCCAGGGTCCTGGAATCGAGGCCCGCATCAGACTCCTTACTCAGTAGGGAGCCTGCTTCTCCCTCTTCCTCTGCCTGCTGCTCCCTCTGCTTGTGCTCTCTCTTTCAAATAAATAAATAAAATCTTAAAAAAAAAAAAAAAAAAGACAGTGTCTGTTAAATCCAGACCCAACACTGTGGAGGAGGTATCATTATCCTCATTTTGTAAATAAAAAAGGAGGTTCCCAGTGATTCTAATTCTGGTCTATTTCTGAAGCCCACCTTTCTATTCTACTGGGCTGCTAAAGGACTATGGTGTATCCATCTTTGTATGGACAAGATTTGTCAACTGTCTTTCAAAGAAAGACTCTGTTTATGGAAAGTTAATTAAAATCTTCATCAAA
>NW_023246181.1:0-2098 GCF_002007445.2 Ailuropoda melanoleuca | reverse complement strand
GGTGCACTGGGTGTTATACGCAACTAATGAAGCATCGAACTTTACATCGGAATGTGGGGATGTACTGTATGGTGACTAACATAATATAATAAAAAATCATTAAAAAAGTAAAATAAAATAAAGTGTCATTCCTTTTGCAAGGAAATTTGTAGACACCTTCCGATAAAAAACACTGTGTGTATATTTCTAATTACTTCAATTTCATCCCCATGTAGGAAGCATACTTATGAAAATTCCAATTTGACATTCCAAATGCGCCTTTATTACAAACTTCACATAATTCTCCTCTTTCCTGCATGATTCAAATATATTGAAGATATCTCAGAAAGATAGCAAAGCGAAGTTTCATCAGTATTTTCCCAGTGTCCAGGTGCACAGCTGGATTATCTGCCATTTCTCTCTCAAGAATTACTTGGCCTAAATTGGCAGTTTCCGTGTGTCAGCATCAGTCATCTTTAATCCCCCGAATATAACATTGGAAAGAATGAAATAAATCGGAGACTCTAATCCCTCTTTCTGTTGTATCAGTCATTTTGAGAGTGGGCTGATCAGCCTTGATAGTGGATTACTGGATGCCACATGTTCTCTTTGGAACATCACAGATTGGATGTAACACAAAGATACATTTTCCTGATCTCTAAACAGCACCAGCTGAATCCATATTTCTCATGAATGTCCCACCACGGCACTTGGTGTTCTCTTCATCATGTAGCCAGTTCATTAATTCCCTTTTAGCACAATTTCCAAGAATTTGCATCTGTCACTTGGAGCTGAGAATTATGAAGCTTCACCACTATTCTAGGCAATAGGAGCATGGCCGTATTGCTGCGTTTCCTGACTTGGATGCCAATAAAATGTCTTTAAGTAGCTTTAAGCTAGTTGGCTTCAACTTACATAGAGGACTGCAACCAGCTATCTTTTGAGAGCTTACCTTATGTGTCAAATTGGCAGCTTGAGCTGACGTGTTTGTAGGAGGTAATGACCCTGGTTTCTAGAGCTGGATTTTGACAACATTCTATCATTATGGCTAGGGGTAAACAAAGTGGAATTGATTAGGATTACCTGTTTTCTCAAAGCTCATGTATTTTTGGCTGGGCAACAAAGAACTGGCTCCCCCAAAACATTATCTGTCTGATGTAGAGGAAAGAAAATTTCACTTAGTATTGTCATTTTAGTATAATCATGCCAACTCAAACTCAAACATATCCAGATGTCCGGTCTATCAAAGCCATTTAGCTGGCCAGATATCTTTGAGAGAGAAGGTTTTAATCATCTCAACTGAATTTTAAAAATTGTCTTTATTCACCTATTCACTCATTAATTTGAAAACTATAAAGCATATTAAGGAAAAGTGAGTTGAAGAGAAGACCTAGAAGAGTTGAAGAGAAGAAAAGATGCGTCAATGTTTCCTCAGTCCAAATGGTCTTAAGAAACAACCATCTGTCCACTCTCAAACCTCTCAAATAGGTTTCAAAGTTTCATCTCAAAAGCAGATGCTGTGTTAGTTATCTACTCAACATTCGAAGATGAATCAAGTTTACTCACTATTCTCCAAAATTTCCCCCAGTAGTAGAACAGACAGGTCTCTGAAGAATAACAGCAATGGAATAACTCCTACAATAGAAATATCAGTTAGAGGTGATCGGTGTGCACAAGAGGAAGCACTTCTGCCTTGATAGGACAGGGAATATTCATAGAGAAGATGATATGAGCTGATTCATTCATTCATTCATTCATTCATTCATTTAAAAATATATTTTATGGATGACATTGTCATGCCATGCACTTCCATTTTTTCTCATAACCTTCTTTGAAGGATGTTCTTTACTTCTCTCCCTGGGAAAAGAGAAACTATTTACAGCAGGTCCTTGAATAACAATCACTTTAATCTCTTATCCAAGGAACACTTCCTACAGCCAAATTAAGTTGGGATTTAATCCTAAAAACCCAGTAACCAGAGAAGGAAATGAGGGTAGATCTTGAGGACGAGACACACATGTTCTTACAGCAAAAAGACTCTACTGAGGAGGGAGTATGATAGCCTTTAACAGGGAGGAGTGGGCTACTTCTTTTTTTTTTTTTTTTTTTAGATTTATTT
>NW_023246180.1:0-2098 GCF_002007445.2 Ailuropoda melanoleuca | reverse complement strand
AAAAAGCAAGGAAAATTAAATTCAAAGCAAACAGAAAAAATAATAAAAAGCAGAAATGAATAAATGACTCAATGAAGCAAAACCTCTTTTAAAAAGATCAATAAATTAATACATCTAATTACACTGAACAAGAAAAAAAAATACAAATAGCCATTATCAGGATAGAGTGTGTATCACTAAAGAGTCCATTGACATTAAAGCATAATATGTAAATATTAGAACTTTATGCCCATAAGTTCATCAACTCAGACAAAACAGACAAATTCTTTAAAAGACACACAATTCCAATGCTCATTCAGGAAGACATTTATAACTTGGATAGTTATATATCTACTAAAGTAACTGGCATTTTAAAGTTTCCAATAAAGAAAATTCTACCAAATATTTAAGGACAATATAATACCAACTATAAGCAAAATTTTCCAAAAATTAAAAGAAGGAACACTTCTGAACTAATTATTCAATGCTATCATTATTTTAACACTAAAATTGCAGGACAGAGATATTACAAAAGACATTACAGATCAATGTCATTCATTGGTATGGACACAAAAATCCTGATTAAAAGGATTTGCAAATCCAGGCCCACAATAAATGAAAAGAATAGCACACTATATAGCCAAGTGAGTAAAGGGTAGTTACTCAAGGAATGCAAGTTTGGTTAAACAGCTGAAAATCAGTAGGTATAATTCACCATATCAACAGACTAAGGAGGAAAAAACATATGATCATCTAAAATATGCAAAAAAAATTCATGAAATTCAACACCCATTGATGATAAAAACACAAAGCAAACTAGAAATAGAAAGGAAATTCTTGATAAAACATCTACAAAAAACTACTGCAAACTGGGAACAAGGAACGGATGTGCGCCCTGTCAGTCCTATTTAGCATCATTCTAGATGTCCTAGCCAGTCAGCGCAAAAAGAATAAAAATAAATAAATGCCATATATATAGAAAAGGAAGAAATTAAATGACTCAATTGCCTACCTAGATTTTCCCAAAAAATCTATAGGAATGAAAGTTAATGGGACTAAAAAGTGAATTTAGTAAGAATTCAGGATACAAGAGGAACTATGAAAATCAATAAATACTATTTCTATACACAGGCAATGACAACAACTGGAAAGAATTTTTCAAAATAAAATCTAAAATAGCACCCAAACCATACAATATTTATATATACATCATCAAAAATATATGCAAGTTTGTACGCTGCAAAGTATAAAATGCTCTCGAGAAAGAAATTTAAAACAAGTTATACAAATGTAGACTCAGATTATTAGAAGTACATATTCAGCACAATCATAAACAAAATTCCAACAGTCTTTTTTTGTAGAAGTAGAAATGCTCATTTTAAAAGGTACATAAAATGCAAAGGAATAAGAACTCTGAATAATAACAAAGTTGGAAGATTCATAATACTGATGTGAAGATTTACTTACTACAAAGCTGCAGTAGTCAAGAAATTATGGTATTGGTGAAAAAATCAGGCCATAGATCAATAAAACAGAATACGGAGCCCAGAAATATACCCAAACAAATATGATCAAATGATTTTCAGCAAAATCATCAAAGTAATTAATGGAAAATCTGTAGTCTTTTCAACAAATGGTACATGAAAAAAAATGAACATTCATATGCCAACATATATAGGAAAAAATATATCCTCTGATTAGGTAAATATTTCTTCAATAGAACATGAAAAAGTACAAATCATAAAAGAAAAGTATATATTGGACTTCATCAACATTAGAAACTTCTTATGCAAAGATACTATTAAGAAAATTAAAAGTCAACTATGAACTATAAACTGGAAGAGAATATTTGTAAAACATGTATCTAATAAAGAACTCATTTAGAAAATATACTTTTCAAAATCAATAATAAACTACTATGAAAAAATGAGCAAAAGATTTGAGAAGATTTTTTTTTCCAAAGATGGAAGGATAACAAGCATACAAAAAGATGCTAAACATCATTAATCCTTGGGGAAATGCAAATTAAAATCACAATGCAATACTACCACACAACTACAATGTGAATTATAACCACACACTTGCCAATATGAAGATCTGGTGAGGATATACAGCAACC
>NW_023246179.1:0-2098 GCF_002007445.2 Ailuropoda melanoleuca | reverse complement strand
TTTTTTTTTTTTTTCCCTTTTTTTTTTTTTTTTTTTTTTTTTTTTTTTTTTTTTTTTTTTTTTTTTTTTTTGCATAATTCTCTTTTAGGTCTTTGCATAGAGGAGCAATGACTTAAGCCAGAGTAGAATCTGGATAGTCCACAGTTCCCTTCCAATACCAAATCATAATTCATTAATACTGCATTATTATGATAATTTCTAATAGATATTTCTTTATGGAAGACCAGTAAAATAAATGCATGCCATTACATTTATATGTATAAATACATATAAATATATTTTTGGCATACATAAGCAAAAGATAGAGCAGATCTCTGGTGAAGAGTGAGGTAAACAGTAACTTCCCTAAAAAACGTAGAAAATTATAAATTTAGGTGCTACTGCAGGAGAATTACATGACTCAAAATATTTCCCAACTACAGAAACAAATCATTATACCTCTCCCCCAAAACAAAAACATTTTTAATTATTGGAGTTCTTCGGATATGGCTTGGGAAGTAAGAAGATGCTACATTAGTTTATCATTTTGTAACAGGCAATACGGTAAAAACCTCTCTGGGGCTAGAGTCACTATTTGTCCTTTTTCTTTTTCCTAAATTCATTCTCCAAAGACATTTACAGGGTGTTAGCTACAGAGCCAAGGGACAGATTAGCTAAAGGTTTATATACAAAGCTCTTTCTCCCTTTGTGTATGTAAATTGAGGGAGAGAACTAATCATTCAAGCAGTCATTTCAATCATAAGAAAGAAAGAATGGGTTAGAAGTATAAACAATGATTAATCAGAATGCTATCAGCCAAGCAAGTAAAGGTTCTGTTTTAATACGAAGTGCTAGAAATTTACAAAATAAAAGTATATCTGTTTTTAAAAAGACATTTTATCAGTGCACATGAAGTTGCCATAAATTTCTAAAAGCGGACCCCAAAATATCCTGCTCCATAGCTGTACATACAGGACACAGATAATAGTTCACAAATTTACTAAAATCAGATTTCAGAAAAATGACACATTGAAAATTATTTTTCTTTGCTTATAGTAGTAAAAACAAGGTGATTACCCTTTAACTATCCTTTACCCTTCCAAGCCGGTGTTCAGGCCTTCCGCAGATTTAGCTATAGACTCCCCAGTGATGGAGCCAAGGACAAACCACTCCATCTGTATTCTGTTGGAGTTCTTAAGGTCTCTACAATTGGACTAATTATTAATTCATACCCTTCCATTATTTTAAACACAAACACCACTAGAAGTGTTGATTAGTCTAAAATCTTGTAATATTCTGCAGAGCCATTTTGAGCTGTAGCAATGCAGTACAGTAGGTGGGCACATGGGGTTTTGGGTCACACAAACTAGAACTGGACAATCACAGCTGGGCTGCAAAACAGCTGTGTGGTCTTGCTCAGGATAGTTAGTTATCAGTTACTTAAACAGAAAGTAGGCATAATAATGGAAACTAATTGAAAGTGGTTCTAAGGTTTTAAGAGATACATACTTGAGGTCTTGAGGACTACTAGGCATGTGGAAAGAATTTCTTAAGTGTGATATTTTTAAGGAAAAAAATCATTGATACACAGCATATACACAGAGAGATGCAAAAATTATCCACATATAGTCTGATAAATTTTGACAGAACGTGAGTAATTGTATTCTTGTTGGTATCACCATATCTGTTTTTGAAATTTATAGTAATGGAGTCTGGATTATGTACTCTTTGTATTTGTTTCTTTCACTAAAAGCTATGTTTTTATGTTCATATTATTCTAGGTAGAAATAGTTCTTTAATTCTCACTACTCTATAGTATTTCTTTGCATATTTATATCACAAATTTATTATCCATTCTGTTATTGATGGACACTCAAGTGATTTTCAATTATAAATTACTATAAAAGGTACTTCTATTAACATACTTGGATATGTCTTTTGGTGAATCTCCGTATACATTTCTGTTAGATATATAGTTAAAAATGGAATTGCTGGATCATAGGGTATGTCTATGTTAAGCATAGGTAGATACTTCAGAAAAGTTTCCCTAAGTGATCGTATTAATTGGTTGTGCCTATTTATACTCCCACCAACAGAGTAGCAAAGTTCTAGTTGTTCC
>NW_023246178.1:0-2098 GCF_002007445.2 Ailuropoda melanoleuca | reverse complement strand
CTAGAGAAGTGGCAGCACAGATAGATAAAAGTAGGTGGATCCAGGGGCACCTGGGCAGCTCAGTCAGTTAAGCCTCTGCCTTCAGCTCAGGTCATGATCCCAGAGTCCGGGGATCGAGCCCCTCATTGGGCTCCCTGCTCAGCGGGGAGCCTGCTTCTCCCTCTGCCTGCCATTCCTCCTGCTTGGCTCTCTCTCTCTCAAATAAATAAATAAAAACTCTAAAAACAAAACAAAAACTAGGTGGATCCTAAAAATAATTAGAAAGTAAAATAGACTATTTTGGTGACTGGACATGGAAGAGAAGAGAAGGAGGTATCAAGAATGATTTCTATCTTTTATGAGTTTAATTGTGTCCCCCTAAAATTTATATGTTGAAGTATCTTGGAATGTGATCTTATTTGGAAATAAGGTTGTAGATGTAATTAGTTGATCTACATTAGATTATACTGAAGTATAGGGTAGGCCTTTAATCCGGTATGACCAGTATCTTTATAAGGGGAAGATGTGGACACAGACATGCCCAAGATGAGAATGCCATGTGAAGTTGAAGGCAGAGATTGGAGTGATGCATCTATCGGCTACGGAATGCCAAAAGATTGCCAGCAAACCACCAGAAGCTAACTGAGAGACATGGAACAGATTCTCACAGCCCTCAGAAGGAAGCAACTCTTACCAAACTTTGATCTTGGACCTTTAGCCTCCAGAACCATGAGACAATAAATTTCTGTTATTTAAGCCACCCAGTCTGTGGCTGTGTTACAATGGCCCAAGCAAGCTAATATACCATAATTGTCCCAAATCATGTCCCCTAATGGGAACCCTGCTGAAGGACAGTGGGCAGGCATGGAATTGCATTTTTTCACTTCCTTTACCCCAGAAAAGACCATCCCTAACGAAGACCTTCAGAAAGCAGATTGAGGAATCAAAGGTGTAGACTAGAGAATGATTTATCTATTCATCCAGCCATTCATCTAGAAGCATTCATTCCACCAAAATTCTTTGGAAGCTACGCTTTTCAAGTGGTAGATGAATTTTGAAGCATTACCCATATGTATTGAAAGAAAGCACTTGTTTGGGGGTGGTCAGGAAAATTATAGCCAAAATCTTGGATTCAGTTGAACAATGAAAAAATCTGGCTGACCTTCAAAAAAGCATTCCTAATAATAAAAGCTATTATTTTGCGAAGAGTTTCCCAGAGGAAGTGGTAATAATCCCATAGTTTGAGTCATAGGAAATTTTGCTGGACAGAACATTCAATAACACACTTTGGGGAACAACCTTAAATTATAAAGGCGAATAAGCAGGATTACTTCATTGTTTCCCCATCTTTATTTTCTATAAAAGCTCCTTGTGGAGACTTTCACGACATGGGTGGCCAAATTATAATCACCGAATGATACAGTGGAAGATGAATCAAAATGCCATGATTGTTCTTTTCACTCCTATTTCTGACTTTTATTTGCAAGCCTCATCCTCTGGATTCTTTCCCCTTAGCATTTCCAGTTAATACCCTCCATTTTTCAATACGTCCTATTCTTGTCTTTGTACTTAAATTTCAGGGGTTTAATTAAGATATGGAAGCTATAGACAATGTGGGTTTGCACATCTTTTGGTGTAACTATGAAAATAGTCTTTCAGGTGCAAACAAACTGTTGAGAGAGAATTTGCCCAGTTCCCATGCCTTTAATGGTGTTTTAATATCACTTCACATTGTTAAGAGGAGATTAACAACAAGATAATCCTCCCATATTTTCTTTTGAAATGCCTACATTTTGTGTTTAAAGAACTTAGTCTTAGCTCCCTGGCAACTTCTAAATTGCTTCCTTATCTATTTCTGCATTCCTAGGTGTCTTACTTGGGAGAAGAGGGGGGCAGTCCTAGGGCTCCTAATTAGCCCAAAGCAAAATATAAGAAAGCTTTGAAAATGTTATCCTCTTCCAGCCCAATCGACTTATCACCTAAGACTCATCCATGTCTGACCAAGGAAAACAATCTGCTCCCCAGGCAGTGTGGGGACTGGTCCACATCAGAGGGAACCAGGTGCCCGTAGAGCCTAAGAATGGCTTTGTTTTTCCCACATCTATAACAGAGTCTCGGG
>NW_023246177.1:0-2310 GCF_002007445.2 Ailuropoda melanoleuca | reverse complement strand
ACCTGGCACATACTAATTTTCACTAAGGGTTGATTGACTATCATTAATAATATGTGTATTAACCTTTATTCTGTATAGACATGCAAACCATTTTTTCAAATGAATAACTTTTTACAAATACAACTCATATAATAAACAGTACTACTAAAATGGTATTTTAATAACAGCATACTAAATAAATACCTATGTACATGTTGATACCTTTAAAAATAATTGTCATGTTTACTAATCCTTTTACATTGTGATTTAAAACATTTCTTTAATCCTTTTTTTAATAATTCAGTAGTGTAAAATGAGTATGGGGGTGCCTGGGTTTCTCAGTGGGTTAAGTGTCTGACTCTTGATTTAGCTCAGGTCTTAATCTCAGGGTCATGACTTCAAGCCCCGTGTTGGGCTCCACGTTGGGCATGGAGCCTACTTTAAAAAATGAGTAGAAATTACCATATTTTTTTCTTAAATCCCTAGTTATTTACTTTCTTATGGTGTTTTTGAAATGTATATATGTAATTAAGATATATATATGTATAAATCTGTAGAAACATGTCTTTGCCTAGCATGTTGCNTCCCTAGTTATTTACTTTCTTATGGTGTTTTTGAAATGTATATATGTAATTAAGATATATATATGTATAAATCTGTAGAAACATGTCTTTGCCTGGCGTGTTGTCTGGTGGGTGCTGGTATATTGTCTAGTGGGTGCTTAATGAAATTTACCAAATAACTCTGTTTTCTGTATGTTTTATATGTGTGTGTATGTGTGCGTATATACACACATCAGCAACAGTACATGTGGTTTTAGAGACTCGTTCACATAATTATTGTTTTTCTTTTTTAATCTTTGGTATTTTTAAAGCTCTGAGTATTGTATTCATTTAAACCAAGTTATTGAAATTTTTCCAGGGCTTTGAAGAAACAAGTTACCCTTTGAATTTGAAAACTTTTTATTCCAAGTTATTGCAGTGTGAGAAAAGCATTCTAGTTATTGTTTTTAAATCTAAAATGAAGTGATTTTTAAAGATTCTTCTAAATGAAGAAGAATAAAAACTTATTTATATAATCCTAAGTGCTTCCAAACATCTGCAGTTCAAAGTACATAATTCACATTGACACCAAAGTGTAGTTTCTGTTTTGACTGGAAGAGTCTGGTATTATTTTTTTGTCTGCAAAGGAAAGAATTGTATAGCATCCAAGGGAGAAGACATTTGATTGTATGCAATCAAAATGATCTGTGACTGAAAGCAGATTGCACAGGAGGAGAAATGGCAGCTGTTAAAAACTTATACAATATTAGAGAACTTTTTGCTAAAAACTTAAGGCATGGTAATCTTTCAGAAACTAAAAGTAAAACAACCATAACAATGTATTGTCTGCTTGGTATAATTCTTCAGAATTTACAGTAACAAGTAAGAGGAAATTACTGCTGAAAATAGATATTAAATACGGACCAAATTTAGTTTCTAAAAATTTGCCATCGGTTTTTATGTTGTGTATATTTAGTTCACTTGCATTGTAGAATTAGTTTTGTTTATACAGAAAAATTTAATCCTTTCCCTCTTATCAGTGAACTTAGAAACCATAGAATCTCTGATCCCCTGAGATATTTTTACCTTGCTACAACTGTCCAGCCTTTTTATTTATATTCCCCACTCACTTATTCCTTCTCATGTTATTTTGAAGGAAATTTACCAGACATAATATCCTTTTTATCTGTAAATTTTATTGTGTCTTTCTAAAAGATCATCTGTTGCTTAAAACATAACCATAATATCATTATCACAACAAAAATATTAACAAAGAATATTGAGAAACATCTGATTAGTTTTCAAATTCCAGTGATCTCATAAATATTGTAACTTTCTGTTTTGAATCTATATTTAATAAGAATTACACGTTACAAATGATTGAATTGACTCAACACTATTTTTAATGTATAGATTCCCTTTCTCTTTTTATCCTTTAAATTTTTAAATTCTATTTATTTTTTTTTTTAAGTAGGCTCCTCGCCCAGTGTGGAGCCCAATGCAGGGCTTGAACTCTCAATCCTGAGATTAAGACCTGTACGCCTAACTGACTGAGCCACCCTGAGGCCCCATTGGAATTTTTTTTTTAAATGAGTCATTTTTCTTGTAGAGTTACCTCGTTTATTCATTGCATCTCTTTAGTGTCATTTAATATGTTCCTCTCTATTCTATACATATGCCGATTTGCTCTATGGGCTTGATCAGATTTATATTAATTTTTATTAACAAGACTGCAGGTGGTTTTGTTTTTTATCTGGAAATACACGTTGGTTTGTGAAAGAACTATGTT
>NW_023246176.1:0-2097 GCF_002007445.2 Ailuropoda melanoleuca | reverse complement strand
AAAAAAAAAAAGTCAGTGGACCAGTCAGGTGGGAAGTGAGGTCACTCCCTGCATCCTTTGGGTTCTGATGCCACTTCAGGTGCCGCTAACGCAGGACAGAATTTCTTGCCGGTGTGCTGGCCAAACAGAAGACCCCGTGCCCAGGACTCACACGAGGAGCAGCCTTGCCCTTCCGTTGACCAGCACGGCCCACCGGCCCCATGCACCCACCCAGGTGGGGGTCCCAAGGAGGCCACGTACTCTGCTGTGGGGCATGTGGGTAGCCAGCCGTCTGGACGCCCAGCTCTCTGGGGACTGCTGCTCCAAGCTGCCACCTGCTTCCTGGGTGGGCCCCCACTTCACCTCCGCGGCCTCCCACAGCCATGGCACTCACCTGAGCCCCTTTCTCTCCAAGCTCACAGCCAGGCAGGGATGGGTGGCAGAAAGGGCACCACAGGAAGACACACGACATCAAGTGTGGGGGGGCTGCCCAGCACCTACCAGGGCTTCTAGCCCTACCTCCTGGCGTCTGGGGAGGGTTTTGGAGCAGGTAACATCCGAGCTGAGTTGGGAAGTTTGAGTAGGAGAATTCCTGTTCCTCAGCCAAAGGAACAAACTCTAGCTGAAAGTATGCCGTGTGGCTTTCCAGCCCAGGGGACACTTCTCCACTCTGTGTCTGGTCCGGCCGCAACCTTGCCTCCTGCCCCCCTCCCTGCCTGAGACCTTGTGGTTCTCGGCAATGCTGACAGGTTGCTGGCCCATCAGACCTCCAGCGTGGGGAGGACCAGAGCTTCCCCCACAAAACCAAGGTGGGCTCAGTGCCAGAGTAAACTAAGGTCTTTAAGTTTTACCCTCTTTGTCTCACAACTGTAAACTTTCAAAACTTTTGGCCAGTCGGGGCAAAATGAAATTCCTTACTAAACCTTCAGAGGTCACCCCCTTAATTGGATCCACGGCTTAGTCACTTACGCCAGAGTGTCCCCCAATCTCTGGCAACCATCTCGGGGTATGGGTTCCAGAACCAGGTGGATCTGGGTTCGTGCTCTGGCTCCGCCCCTCCCCCTACATATGCTTGTGCGAGCTGGTCACACCTGCACGCTCCTATGTCCTCATCCATAAACAGCAGACATACAGCTTACTGTAGTATCAAGCTTGGTCACATCGGGAAAGCGCCTAGCCCAGTCCTGGCACCCAGTGGGTGCCCAGTCTTTTTGGTATGAGACTAGAATCATGAAGACAATTAACAGGTCATAGCCAGGGACCTGCCAGATCTTCATGTAGACCTCACTTAGAGCCTTCTGGACACAAAGGAAGCCCCCTGTGCCGGGCAGAGCGCCCACTGCGTTGCACTTGTTCCTCTCGGAGCATGTGGTCAGGTCCTCGGTGTAAGCAGAGGCATTCCTTCTCGTGATTTGGTTACGGAAGAAGCGGTCTTTTCCCTGCTTCATCGTTCAGCAATTCTAAATGCATCTAAGTCGCTCGCTGGTCATGTGCCTCCCTCACAAGTGGCCTCCCTTCCTTAGAAGGACCTTTCCTGCCTTCCTGGAGGGTCCTGAGCCAAGCCTTCCCATTTCTCTCCATGCATTCTGGCTGACTGCACCAAAACATAAAAATCTTGATTTAAGTATTTTTGTATTCAAGGATCATACACAAGTGTTCATTTGAAGGTTCAGTGGCATTTTGAAATGAGAACATCATATATAAAGATGTCAGCGATGGAGCCTCCCACAGTGAGGTTGAAAGGGAGAGAGGAACAAAATGAATAGAAGAGTTCCCAGGATCCAAGAAATTTTAACATCTCATTATTTAGATTACCCTACATATAATTTTCCAATATTTGGTATTATAGACTTTTGAAGGTATTGGTTAAAATTACTTCATGCCTGACATCAATTTAGTCTTATTCATTATCTAGCTAAAATAAAACCTTAAAAATAGCTGATTAGAGTAAGTAAGCAATTTTCTGATAAATGCAAATTCCCCACCATTTCCAAAGGAGTGCTCACAGCAGACAGAAATAGAAGGGCCAGGGGGTAATGGTCCTTCAGTGTTTCAGCATCCTGGCAAGGAGCAATGTGGATTCGGGAATGCTCCTAATGCCTGCAGGATTTGATTGTG
>NW_023246175.1:0-2097 GCF_002007445.2 Ailuropoda melanoleuca | reverse complement strand
GAAAGGCACTCCCCCTCTTGTGATCTTCCTCCTAAAATCACACGTCAGAGTCTAATCATGAGCGAAACATGGGACAAGTCCCACCTGAGATCATCCCACAGATACATGCCCAGCTCTTCTCAAAACTCAAGGTCATCAAAAACGAGGAACATCTGGGGCACCTGGGTGGCTCAGTGGGTGAAGCGTCTGCCTTCGGCTCAGGTCATGATCTCGGTCGGGGTCCTGGGATCGAGCCCCATGTCGGGCTCCCTGAGCTGGCTTCTCCTTCTGCTTGTGCCCCCCCCCGTCAAATAAATAAATACAATCTTAAAAACAAACAAGGAAAATCTAAGAAACTGCCCACCTAGACGAGTGTAAGGAGACGTGATTAACTGCGACGTGCTGATCTGATGGGACCCTGGGACAGGAAACAGACGCGTGGGGAGAACACGGGAATCTGAACACAGTGTGGGCTTCAGTCAACGACGACGGATCGATCCCAGTTCAGCAGCGGTAACAATGCGCTGCACCCCTGTAAGACGTCAACACCGGGATGGACTATCTTCAGAATTTTTCTCTAAATCTGAACCTGTTCTAAAATAAAAAGTTTATTTAAAAAAAAATCAAATAAAATTTACATATGCAGGTTGCTGGGGGGCAGGGAGGCCAGCCTTTTAGGAGCAGAGAACATGGGCTTTGAATTGATGGTCATCCTGGGAACCCAAAACACACCCACAGCCCCTCAGTCCCAAGGGGGACTCACGAGGTCAGGCAGTTGGCGTCTTCTCGTGTCAGACTCAGCCAGTCGGTGAGCTGCCCGCCGGCCCCCACTTTGGTTACTTCGCCAGCTCCGGACCGTTGTCCTTGGAATGGACATACTTCGAAACAGGCAGGATGAAAAATCCATGGCTTCTCTGACCCTTCAACTGGGGGCCATTACAGCGATTCCTTTATTCCTTAAGGGCCGGATGGAAATCCTGGAAATTCCAGCACTAAGATGGAAAACCAGAAGCAAAACCACATCCCTGGAGGGACTGCAGAAATCATGGCTCCCTCAAGGCCCGAAAGCCGCAGCGGTGAGGGTGCGTGGTGCCGGCCCCAGCTAGCTGGCCGCTCTGGAGAACCACGGTGCTGCCGGAGACCCGACCAGAGCACGAATCCACTCGCATGCCCTGCTCCCCGTGTAGGGTCTGCACGCAGCAGACAGACACAGCTCCTCGCCCCAGGCGTGCCGCGGCTGACCGGGCTTTTCCGGCAGAGCAATTGGAAAGGGTGACCAGGGTGGGCTTTGTCCCCGGCAGGGCCAGCCATCCGCCTCCACAGCCTTGCCTCGAGGCTGTGCCGGTGTCCCCACTCTCGGCCACGGCAGGGTCCAGGTGTCCCCCCTGCACAAAGCCTCACCCTGGTCCCCTTCGCTGACGGCACGATGCTGCCTGCCCCCCCCCCAGACTGCAGGTGGGAAGAACTTGAAATGCCTTAGTGAGACACACCAACTAGAGGGTAGGACGTAAGCCCCGCCAAGTGTCGGGGCCTGCCCTGTTGGCGATGCGGACAACCTACACATCCAGTAACTCTCTATACGAAACGCCCCCTTCCCCGGCTGCTAAGCCGCACGGCACTCGGCCGTGGCCTCCATCCCACCGTGGGGTCCTGACTCCTCTTTCTTCGTATTTAGCTCCTTCCCTGAGGAGCCATCCCCTCGCTGTTTCCCTTCGTGAAGGAAGCCGGGTGCCGACCGTGTCTGAACACGTGCTCTATCACCTGCACTCTCAGAACATACTCTCCTGGAGAGAATTAAGTAGTTTGAGTTGTTTTCCACAGTTTACTTTCAAGAGAGCGCCTCACTGCTCCCTGGGTCCCGTGTCTCTGGAGACATCCCTGTTGTGTTTCTGTTGCTCTCTAGAGACAGCCTGTCCCTCTGGCAACTGTCGGGGTTTTCTCCTGGTCTGTTGTTTCCTGGTGTAACATGATGAGCCTAGAGGACTTGTGGCTCTTCGTGTTCAGCTGGGGGCCGGATGCTGTTGCTGTTGTCCAGCGTCAGAAACCTAAATCTCGGGGCGCCTGGGTGGCACAGCGGTTAAGCGTCTGCCTTCGGCTCAGGGCGTGATCCCGGCGTTG
>NW_023246173.1:0-2097 GCF_002007445.2 Ailuropoda melanoleuca | reverse complement strand
GATGTAGTGTTCAGTGATTCATTAGTTGCATATAACACCCAGTGCTCATCACATCACATGCCCTCCTTAATACCCATCACCCGGTTACCCCATCTCCCCACTCCCCCTCCCTTCTGTAACCCTCAGTGTGTTTCCCAGAGTCCAGAGTCTCTCATGGTTTGTCTCCCTTTCTGAATTTTCACCATTCAGTTTTCCTTTCCTTCCCCTATGGTCCTCTGCACTATTCCTTATATTCCACATATGAGTGAAACCATATAATAATTGTCTTTCTCTGCTTGACTTATTTCACTCAGTGAAATCCCCTCCAGTTCCATCCATGTCAATGCAAATGGTAGGTATTCATCCGTTCTGATGGCTGAGTAATATTCATTGTATATGCGAACCATATCTTCTTTATCCATTCATCTATTTAAGGACATCTTGGCTCCTTCCACAGTTTGGCTATCATGGACACTGCTGCTATGAACACTGGGGTGCATGTTCCCCTTCTTTTCACCCAAAGATACAGACATATTATATACAGTTTTATAAGCTTAAATAAAGAAATAAGAATATAGATTTCTCCTTTTCTATATAAATGAAAAGGTATTAAAATAGTGGTCTCCCCTTCACATTTTTTACTTACCAATATATCAAGAAAATAATTTCATATCAGTCCCTAAAAAACACCTATATATCTGGTACCATGATACTCTATTTATAAATATACCGTGGATAATCAAGTTGTTTCCAATATTTTGCCTTGATGAATACTATGTACACATATTATTTTCCACATTTTCAAGGTTATAAGAATAGAAGGCAAGTTAAACATCTGCCTTTGCTCAGGTCATGATCTCAGGGTCCTGCAATTGAGACCTGTATCAGTCTTCCTGCTCAGTGGGGAGTCTGCTTCTCCCTCTCCCTCAGCCCTTCCCCATTCTCATGCATAATTGCTTGTTCTCTCTCTCTCAAATAAATAAAATATTTTTAAAAAGAATAAAAGAATAGAAGGTAGACACACAAAAAATTTAAAAACGTTTATAATTAACATATTTTCCTTTAAAATATTTGTTGAAGTATAACACATATCAAAAAGCATACCAATTATCAATCGTCCAGTTCAATTAGTTACAACAGAGCAAATAAACCCATATAATTAGAATGCAAGTCAATAGATGGAAGATTATCAGTTCTCCAGATGCTCTCTTGCTGTCCTCACCTAAGTACAACCTCTTTTATTTCCCCAAAGGCAAAATTACCATGACTTCTAACACCATAGATTCTTTCTGGCTGTTTTTTGGAACCTATAGTAATGGGATCTTATAATAGGAATCAACTTATGGCTGGATTCTTTAACTAAGTATTGTATAAAATGTATCCTTATTCTGTATAGCTGAGGTTTGTACATTTTTATTGTGCATTCATATGTATATGAATATGTTGTATATTTCATCTGTATATCACAATTTATCCATTTTATAATTTATGGGCACTTGGGTTTTCCCCCATTTTTGACTGTCATGCAAAATGTTGCTTATGAACATTATTGTACATATCTTTTTAGTGTTCATATATGTTATCCTTTCCTGCCAGATATAGACATGAGAATGGAATTCCTGGAGCATAAGTTATATATAGGTTTAGGTTAAGTATACACTACCAATCAGTTTTTCAGAGTGCTATGACAATTTAAACACTCACTAACAGAGTAAGAGAGTACATCTCGTAACCAGTGCTAGGTGTTGATGTTTTTTTGACATAGCCACAGTGGTGGGGTGTCACGGCATGTCATTGCAGTAATTTGCATTTCTCTGGTGACTAATAATAAAGTTGAATTTATTTTCATGTTTATTAAGCATTAAAATACGCTTTCCTTTGAAATGTCTGATCAAGTCCCTTATAAATATTTCTAATAAGATTTTTTTCCTTTTCATATTGATTTATTAGAGTTCTTTATATATTCTGGTTTCTGGAACTTAGCAGTTTGTTGGTTACAAGTGTTGTATATAATCCTTCTTCACTCTCTAATTTTTTTTTCACTCTCTTAATGACAGTTTTTGAAGAATACCAGTTTCTAATTTTGGCAGTAATATATATATATATATATATATATAT
>NW_023246172.1:0-2097 GCF_002007445.2 Ailuropoda melanoleuca | reverse complement strand
GTTGCGCGCTGCTTAGATTATGTCCTCTTATCCCTGGAACCTCTCTCAATTAAGGCTACACAGAAGACGATCTACTATAGAATTCGCCAAGGAAAATACTGATTTTAAATGGTCGCTTGAGTATTTTACTCTTGGTTTTGGAAACTTTTTTCATAACTTGGTGTGAGGAGGCTCACGTGTTGGACTCTCGCCCCATAGGTACTCAAGCACCACTTCCCCGCCCACCCCGCTCCTGCCCCCACTGGTCTTTTGCCTGGTAGCTGCGACCACCACAACTGGAGGAAATGGCAGCAATGCCTCCTCCCTGCTGTGGATCCCTGTCTGAGTACACAGGTTCAGGGCTGGAGGGGAGCCAGGCACCAGGGGATCCTACAAGATCATCTTCCACAAAGCCCTGTAACACTGCTGCCTGGAGGGCAAGGCAAAGAAACTACAGAAGTTCATTCTCAAAGAAATTTAGATCAATGGCCAACAACTTCCTCATCATCTTCTGAGAAGCCAGTTCTAGCTCTCTCCAAGCTGTCAGGGGTCCCCTACAGTCATGACAGCCTTGGTGGAAGGCATGTGTAAGTATAAAGAGGACCCCACGTGCCTATCTTTTCAAATTAGTGTTTTTGTTTTCTTTGGGTAAATTACCCATAGCGGAGTCACTCAATCATATGGTAATTCCGTTTTTAATTATTCGAGGCACCTCCATAGTGCTTTCCACAGTGGCTATAACCAGTTTGTATTCCCACCAACAGTGCATGAGGGTGCCTTTTTCTCCACATCCTTGCCAACATCTTTTGTGGTTTTGATTTTAGACATTCTGACAGGTGTGAGGTGATATCTCACAGTGGTTTCGATTTGCATTTCTCTGAGGATGAGTGATGTTGAGCATCTTTTCATGTGTCTGTTGACCATCTGTCTGTCTTCTCTGGTCAAGTGGCTGTTCATGTCTTCTGCCCATTTTTTAATTGGATATTTTTAGTGAGTATCGTATAAATCCATTGTGGTTTATAGTTCTTTATGATAAAGAACTCACCCAACTCAATAGCAACAGCAAAGAAACAAGCCAAAACATCAGTCTGATTAAAAGATAGGCAGAAGACCTGGCAGAATGGCTATTATCCAAATCAAAGAAAAAGTAAAAAGCAAAAAACCAAGAAATAACAATTGTTGGTGAGGATATGGAGAAAAGAGAACACTTGTGCATTACTGTGGGATAGTATATTATTGCAAGCACTATGGAAACCGTATGCTGGTACACTGAAGAACTATGAATAGACCTACCATATGATCATGCAGTTCCACTTCTGGGTATTTGCCTGAAGAAAACAAAAATGCAGATCGAAACATAAACGCACCTGTATATTCATACAGTATTATTTACAATAGCCACAATATGGAAACAATTCATGTCCATTGATGGATAAATGGATAAATAAAATGTGATATATATGCAATGGAATATTATTTAGTCATAAAAGAAGGAATTGTTCCCATCTGTGAGAACATGGGTGGACTCCAAAGGTATTATACTGAGGGAAATAATCAAACAGAGAAAGATATGTACTATATAATATCATTTATATGTGGAATTTAAGGATAAAAAGATTAGAAAATCTCTCAAACTCATAGATACAGAGAAGAGATTGGTAGTTGCCAGGTAAGGGGTGGGGGCTTGGGAGAGGGCAAAATGGGTAAAGGGGGTCTATAGTTACAAACTTCCAGTTACAAAATAAATAAGTCATGGGGCATAATATATAGCATGGTGATGATAGTAAATAATAGTGTATTGTATATTTGAATCTTACTAAGAGAGTAGATCTAAAAGTTTAAAAAGACAGTTAACTTTATTGCTCCTATATAATTCATGTCCGATATAGATTGAACGAGAACCACAACACCACAAGCATGACAACATCTGTAGAGGCAACAACATCACCATAGCCATAAATCCATTCTTTTCAGCCTGGGGGAGATCCAGAGCTGTAAAATTAGCTGGAATTCTGTAATTGAAAATTGTACAGGTTCCACATGTAAGGAGTTTGGAAAGTCATAACAAGTCAAAAGGTCAACAGACTGAAAAATCATCAATTATTCTAAGATCATAAA
>NW_023246171.1:0-1499 GCF_002007445.2 Ailuropoda melanoleuca | reverse complement strand
CCTTCAGCTCAGGTCATGATCCCAGGGTCCTGGGATCGAGCCCCACATCGGGCTCCCTGCTCAGTGGGAAGTAGGCTTCTTCCTCTGCCCCTGCTGCTCTCCCTGCTAGTGCTCTCTCTCTGTCAAATAAATAAAAAAATTTTTTNAAATAAAAAAAATTTTTTTAAATTAATATGGTCCATCAATCTCTATGTTTAATTTGGAGTGTTTGACTATTCACACTTAGGGATTATTGATGTAGCTGGAACTACATTTTACAATTTGCTACTTGTTTTCTGCGTGTCTCTTATCTTTTCCCCACTTTTACCCGTTTACTTCTTTCTTCTTCATATTTTTTATTGTGCTATCTAATTCCTCTGTTAATCCTCCAACTGTAGTTTTAGTNAAATAAAAAAAATTTTTTTAAATTAATATGGTCCATCAATCTCTATGTTTAATTTGGAGTGTTTGACTATTCACACTTAGGGATTATTGATGTAGCTGGAACTACATTTTACAATTTGCTACTTGTTTTCTGCATGTCTCTTATCTTTTCCCCACTTTTACTCATTTACTTCTTTCTTCTTCACATTTTTTATTGTGCTATCTAATTCCTCTGTTAATCCTCCAACTGTAGTTTTAGTGACTTTCATAGTGACCGCTGTATTTGTTGGGGTTCTCCAGAGAAACAGAGCTAATAGGAATCAGGAGAGAGAGAAAGAGACGGAGAGAGACAGATTGATCAATTATGAGGATTGGCTCCCATGGTTATGGAGGCTGAGAAGTCTCACGGTCTGCCGCCTGCACACTGGACCCAGGAAGGCCAGCGGTGTGACCCCAGTCTGAGTTCAGAGCAGGAGAAGGGTTTCGTGTTGCTGGCATGAATATGGTGGGGCTGCATGGCAAGGGATGTGGTGGTCCCGTGCAGCTGAGAGTGGCCCTCGCGGACGTGAGGAGGAAACCAGGACCTCAGACCTGTAGCTGCATGGAACCAAATTGTGCCATNCGGTCTGCCGCCTGCACACTGGACCCAGGAAGGCCAGCGGTGTGACCCCAGTCTGAGTTCAGAGCAGGAGAAGGGTTTCGTGTTGCTGGCATGAATATGGTGGGGCTGCATGGCAAGGGATGTGGTGGTCCCGTGCAGCTGAGAGTGGCCCTCGCGGACGTGGGGAGGAAACCAGGACCTCAGACCTGTAGCTGCATGGAACCGAATTGTGCCATGAACAAGGACAAGCTTGGGCGTGGATTTTCCACCCAGAGCCTCCGATGAGAATGCAGTCCTGAGGACAGCTCCACTTCAGCCTCACCAGACCCCGGGTGGTGAGTCTCCTGTGATTCCTCCCAGTTTTCTGCTGCCCCACACAGGCTTGTGATTTCTCCCACCTCCCCTCTGTGCCCATACATGTCGCAACACCTCCAGACACTGCCCAGGCTCCTCTGAGCCCCCCTATCCACCCAGACGCTGCTGGGGCTCCTCCCAGCACCCCCCGCCATCTGCCTGATGCTGCTGGGCCTCCATG